>NC_030830.1:20432541-20732541 GCF_001704415.2 Capra hircus
TTATAATATGTGTAGTATACTGTATTGGTGTTTTTCTTCTTCTGGCTTACTTCACTCTGTATAATCGGCTCCAGTTTCATCATCTCATCAGAACTGAGCAAATGAATTCTTTTTAACGGTCTGGTAATACTCCATTGTGTATATGTACCACGCTTTCTTATCCATCATCTTGATGGACATTAGGTTTTTCCATGTCCTGTTTACAAACAAGTGCTGCCGATGAACATTGGGGGTACATGTGTCTCTTTCAATTCTGGTTTCCCAGTGTGCTAATCCGCAGATGCGCGATTGCTGTCATAAGGTATGTATTATGTATTAATATAATTATTAATATAAAATATCAACAACCACTAAGTTCTTATGCGGAATTGATTTGGCTTTCCTCTTAAATGACTCCATACTGATATGCCCAATGTTTTGGGTATCATTAGAAACATTTCCCTGGTTGTCTTTGCGGTTGTCTCACCTTCTAGTCCCTCTGGTTTTTTCTCCTGGACATGCTGGTGGTATAAATGCTTAATTATGCCTGAATCTCAGAGGTTTTAAATGGAAGGATGAGCCAAGATAGGAATAGTATGACAACTCCTGGGAGAGCTTCCTGTGGATCTATGAATTCTATGGATAACCTTAAATTGGAGTTAGCTTCTTAAAGTTGACCCTCCAGTAGGTCAGAGAGAGCCTGGCTGAAACTCTGCAGAACTGAGAAGAAATGCAAACAGAAAACCAAGGTCTGGGTATTATGGTATTATGTTTCAGCCACAGGACAGTCTCCATAACTCCCCCCACTCTGTTATGCACTGAACAACTGATGAATTTACAACTCAACCTCAAGTAAGTGCAGAAGGAATTTGGGGAGGTAAAGGACAGTAAAAAATGAAGTCACCTTGCTCTGTCATTGGTTGCTTTATAAGATGGAGTAAAGGACCATTCAGCAGTAGAATGCTAAGTGATTTTCTTTTAATTTTAAAAGGTTGATTCCACAGATGCATATATTTTTGTTTGAGAGGAGAACAATGAAATTAGGAAAAGTGTACAGACCTAGGATTCAAAATCTTATTTTATTCAAATTTTTGCTTCTGAATTTTCTAGGTTTATATACTTGGGTAAGTCCTGTAACTTCTTGCTGTTTGAGTTTCTTCTCTTCTATCATTAAAAAAAACTTTTTTACTTTAGAAGGTTATTATGATAACAAAACAAACATACATGTGAGGAAGATTGCTATATGAGTACCAAAGCAAATATATATGGGGGTGTGTGTATATATATATATATATATATGGTTACATATATGTTTATGGGAAATTTGATATATTCTGGTGTTTCTAAATCCTAGGTATACATTATTTTATTATGAGGAAAGCTATGGGAAAATATAAATTTACTATTAGTGTTAGGTACCTTTGGGACTTTATATTTTCATTTAAATATTTTTAGGTGTGTTTTTTCTTATCACTTCTCTAGATTAAAACTACTTTTTGTATTGCAGTTTGTGAACAACAAGATACTGATTTTGTCTAGATAGCAATTAAGCTCTGAAGGTCCTATTATTCAAACAAATCAGACTGTTTAAATCTATGACAATTTAGAACAGAGGAGTCCAATAGGCAGAGAGCATGGCATTGAGATCACAGCAAAGATCCTCAGATAATATCTGAAATAAATTAGAGGTGAAATGAATTGTTTTTATTTTGTCATAACATATTATATTTGAATCATGCTTATGAAGTTGTTAAAGAGTATATCAGGATGCAAACATCTATAAAAATGGCCAACGTTTCCCTAAGCCATGTTTTAAGATACTTCTTTCTTGCTGCCCTTTCATTCCTTTGCAGGTCCTATTTGTGGAGAAGCACAGATTCTTCTGTCTTCCCAGCTGCATTTTCTCATCCTCTGGGGGGTTCATCAGCATTTCCTTTAACTTCCTATTTAGACAAATTAAGCTCTACTAATCCCATAGTTTTCATACACAACCAGAAAGGCAAAAACTCCCCCCAGCCCTTTCCAGGCAAATTAACAACTACTGGATTTGGACTCACCCCTGTAATCTTTGCATTCTATATTTTTCTGTTTCTCTCTCCTGTTGTATATTCAGAAGACACATTTAACTGATCATCGGCAATGTGTCGGACAAAACAGTATGCTCTTTCTGTCTATGTATACCTTTTCTCTCTCATTCCCATTTTTCTTTCTTTTTCTAAATAATTCTATCGATTCTTTTTTCTTTTTTTTTTCTTTCTGTCCTTGCCACATAGCATGAGAGATCTTAGCTCCCTGACCAGGGATCCAACCCATACTCCCTGCTGTGGAAGCACAGAGTCTTAATCACTGGACCACCAGGAAATTCCCTCTTTCTCTATTTTCTTTCTTCATTTTCCCCCTCTTTACTTATCTGTTGCTATCATTTTATCATCACTTATTTTGTCACTGTGTTTCAATATGCCTTCAATGTTTAGGAATGCTGTCATGTATTCTGAAAACCAATAAAACATGCTACATATTTTCCTTTTAAAATTTTTACTCTTCCTGGAGCAAGTATGTGATTTGATTTTATTCATAACAGTCCAAGCTTATCTTAGAAACTTAAAGGCATGCTGGATCCATTTAGAGGGATATAAGAGAAAATAATAAAGATTGGGAAAATAGCAGAGCAGTAATCTGTGAAAGGTAGGAGAAAATTTTCAGCTTTCTTTAGATTTGAAAATAGTGTCTGAGTGCAGGTAACTACAAAATGAGATCCTGAGTCTTTATTTAGCAAGAAAGCAATTCAGAGAGGGTGAATTCTATAATTGTATCTTTTATGATTCTAATTGGAAATACTCATGTGCTCATTGAGGGGCATCCTTCTATAAAGTAACCCTGCAACATGTGAGTGATTTTTCTTTGGTCAAAATGGATGAGGCAAAATTTGGTTCAGACATTATGTATAAAGATAAAAATGTTTCTCAATGTTGAATCAGGATCCTATGTTTTATTTCTATAATTCTCTAATCAACTGGCAATGATATCTGTGCCATCTCTTTGCAAATAAAATATAATGCCAAGCATAATCATATTTGCAAGATTCTATTTCTAAAGTCCCACTATCATATGATAAAAAAAATGGGAGAAGAAAAGACAGTGGATAAGACCAGTATTAAATGAAGAGTGTTATTCTACATATAAGGATAGGATTTATAAGGGGGAGTCTCAGAAGATAATCAACTTGATTTTCCATAGAAGTTCACAGGCACTTGAAAATTTCCAGAAACATTTTTATATAATTTTACCATGTAAGTAGTCCTACTAATATTTCACCTACTGCTTATATTTCCCTTAACATTATAGTTTTTTCTTGATCCAATTATCATGCAAGCAGTGTGGAGTTCGAAGTGGCAATCAAAAGATTTTGATAAGTAAAATAAATGTATTTATTGATTGATTAGTTGCATTATTTGGGGAATGAGCAGAAAAGCCTTAAAATATTTGCTCTAAGGGTAAAACAGGGTATATTTAAACTCTGCTTTAGTTTTGGGGTATGAAATGAAAAAGTGTATCTTGGTTCTGTTGTGATGAAATAGCAATGAAATGGATTGAGGTCATAAAGAAAAAAATAATAAATTCAAGGGTGCTAACATAATTTAACATATAGGAAATCCAAAGGGAAGAGGTTCACAGTTGTTGGTTTCAATTGAATTAAGGTTAATTCAGTTCAGTTCAATTCAGTTCAGTTGCTCAGTCATGTCTGACTCTTTGAGACCTGAATTGCAGCACACCAGGTCTTCCTGTCCATCACCAACTCCCCAAGTCTACCCAAACCCATGTCCATCGAGTCATTGATGCCATCCAACCATGCCATACTCTGTCATCCCCTTCTCCTCCTGCCTTCAATCTTTCCCAGCATCAGGGTCTTTTCAAATGAGTCAGCTCTTCACATGAGGTGGCCAAAGTATTGGAGTTTCAGCTTCAACATCAGTCTTTCCAATGAACAACTAGGACCGATCTCCTTTAGGATGGACTAGTTGGATCTCCTTGCAGTCCAAGGGACTCTCAAGAGTTTTCTCCAACACCACAGTTCATAAGCATCAATTCTTCGGCACTCAGCTTTCTTTATAGTCCAACTCTCACATCCATACATGACCACTGGAAAAACCATAGCCTTGACTAGACGGACCTTTGTTGGCAAAGTAATGTATCTGATTTGAATATACTATCTAAGTTGGTCATAACTTTTCTTCCAGGGAGTAAGCGTCTTAATTTCATGGCTGCAGTCACCATCTGCAGTGATTCTGGAGCCCCCAAAAATAAAGTCTGACACTGTTGCCACTGTTTCCCCATCTATTTCCCATGAAGTGATGGGACCAGATGCCATGATCTTCGTTTTGTGAATGTTGAGTATTAAGCCAATTTTTTCACTCTCCTCTTTCACTTTCATCAAGAGGAAATTAAAATGTAGTAAATGCTTATTATGTTTAACATACACTGTTACCTCTATCACATGCTTATTCTTTAAGAGTATACAATCCATCTGGTCAGGAAAATAGGACAGGTACAGAAACAAAAACAAATTGCATATATATATATAATTTTTATAAAATATGGAGTGTACCAAAAGAGAATTACAAGTAAAGTGCTCTAGAGAATTAGAAAAGGAGTGCGTAGTCATCCAGTTGTGTCCAACTCTTTGTGATCCCATGGACTATAGCCCACCAGGCTCCTCTGTCCAAGGGATTTTTCAGGCAAGAAATACTGTAGTGGATTGCCATTTCCTTCTCCAGGAGATCTTCCCAAGTCAGGGACAGAAAAAAAGGAGAGTGGGGAATAATTTGGAACACTTTAGTACTTGAAATGGCCCTTACAGGATGGAAAGCATCAACGGTGTCTCATATAAACACCAGTGGGAGAATGAAAAGTTTGGATAAAATGGAATGGTTTGAGCCATGATTATAGGAGGCATTGAATCTAAGTCTGCATTTTAATAAAATGTGTTACAATGTGGAGATGCTGAATTTTGAGCTGAGATGTGCGTGCATGATCAGATTTGAACTAAGGAAAGACTGTTCTACAAACATGTTAAGGTGCTTTGAAGATGAGAGGGCCATTGTAAATGAGGAGACCACTTTGAAAACTATAAGCCATGGAACACTGAATTATTTTCACTGTGTCTGTTTTAACTTTTCTGTGTAGATATAAATTTAATGGATAAATGCAAGAGACAATGTTAAAGAATAGTTGGTCCAGTCTGACAACTTGGATGACACATCGGCAATTGTAATTCAAAGATGACAATAAGGATCCCCCCAAAATTGTGATTTTATAACCAGATCAAAGAAATCTGAAGTGTGAGACAGATGGGTAAGAAGCTCTGTTTTAGAGTTAACAATTCTGAGCTTTGGTCTATGAAGCAAGCCCTTCTTCCTATAATTTCTCACTGTCACTCACCCCCCCCACACACTGTCTAATTCTACAGCTCAATGACACCAATGTGAAAAAAAAAAAAAAAACCTGACCAACTAAATCCAATAATTCTACCATGTTAAGGACACAAGAAGATTATAATGTAAGGCCAATTAAGAGAATCAGAAAAATAAGTAATCACAGGTTCCAGGGCTATTTTCCTAGTAGTCACATCATATTTATTATCTGTCAGTATTTATTGATTATCTGTTACAAATACCATTCAACACTTTATAGATGCACACAAATAAGGAAAGTCCAATGTTTTAGGGAATTCATAATTTTGGAAAGAAATCAGTTATTGAATTATTAGCATATGAAAATAACTGAGTTTACATTAAATCAATTAGTCCTGTGAGATGCATATACTGCTACTGCTAAGTCACTCCAGTCGTGTCCGACTCTGTGCGACCCCATAGACGGCAGCCCACCAGGCTTCCCTGTCCCTGGGATTCTCCAGGCAAGAACACTGGAGTGGATTGCCATTTCCTTCTCCAAGGCATGAACGTGAATAGTGAAAGTGAATTTGCTCAGTCGTGTCTGACTCTTAGCAACCCCAGGGGCTGCAGCCCACCAGGCTCCTCCACCCATGGGACTTTCCAGGCAAGAGTACTGGAGTGGGGTGCCATTGCCTTCTCTAAGTAGATGCATATAATTATGCTCATTTTAGAGAAAAGAAGATTGAAGTACAAAAGGATTAAATGACATTTCTAAAATCACTCATCTAGTAAAAGGAATCACTGGGATTTGAAGGAAGAAGGAAAATGTCTTTTATAAAGTAACTTAAAATGCAAAATTTGCCATAACCAGTGAATCAAACCTAAAGAGATTTTACAGAATAAAAAATTAATCATCAGAGTTTCCTTCAGAAATCTATAATAAAGAAATCGTGTGATTTCAATGGGGGAAGAGTGAGATAGTGGCAACTCAAATGGTAGAGATATTATAATTAATAAGTAAGAAAACAAAAAAAGAAGGAAGGGAGGGGGGAAATGTTTAATGTGCTCATAATTATCTTGAGGAATTAGAAATTTGTATATAAAAATAAGAGAAGTTTACTTAAAGGAGCCAAGTATTCGAAGCTCTCTTTGGTGTTTTCACTCAGGTTAGAAATTGATCAAATTTATTTAGGTATCTGTTGAGGAGCATTTCAGAGCAAGCAAGTTTCCAATGCTTGATTGTTTTGCGTGTATGTTATTTGGTTGAATTTTTTGTTTCTTCCTCCTACTTTCAAATTTTCTTAATAGGATCAGCACTAATGCTTGGAAGAGGTAAAAGGAGTCCTGATATGCCATATTTTCACTGTGCCAAATCTATGACATGCTTTAGTTCCTGTGATGTTTCTGACTAGGATCAGTTTGAGGAAGATGAAGATACCAAAATGCCTTGGCTCCCCCTGGACTGCTGATCCACCTGCCTTCTTCATGCTGTCCTTTGCTCAACCTATATTTGGGAAACTCTGCCTTCTTACAATCTGTTTTCATCTATACTCTGATGTTTTTGTTAAATATTTATGACAAGCAAGGTTGATGGTAGTTCTATTGAAACTTTTTAGAAGAGAAGACAACAAAATCCAAAGGAATGATAACTAACTAGAAGACATTCATCACATAAGGAAAATTTCCCAGTTACTTTGCTGGTTCTTTTTATTCTTTTATTAATAATCTTTCAACATTATACTGATAATGTTGGCTTAATATTTCATCATAATTGGAATATAGATGCAGATTAAAGCAGAAATGAGAGTTTCGTCTTAACATCTCTGGTTTTTAGTTTCCAGTGGCTTCCTTTTATCATTGATTCCCATCCTTAGAGAAGTGGGTGTTTAGAGGTCTCAGCTGGAATTTCTCCTATCAGTGCCAATATGTGGGTCAGTAATCAGAGCTCACTAGATGATTTTATCTTACTGGGATTTTCTGATCGATCCTGGCTGGAAACACCACTCTTTGTAATCTTTCTGGTGGCTTACATCTCTGCCCTGTTTGGAAATATCTCTGTTATCCTAGTTTCTCGCCTGGATCCCCAGCTGGACAGTCCCATGTACTTTTTTGTCTCTAATCTATCCCTTCTGGATCTCTGCTTTACTACCAGTACTGTCCCACAGATGCTAGTCAACCTTTGGGGACCAGAAAAGACCATCAGCTATGGTGGTTGTGTTGCCCAGCTCTATATTTCCTTGGCCTTGGGTTCTACGGAATGCATACTTCTAGCCATCATGGCCTTTGACCGTTATGCTGCTATTTGCAAGCCCCTTCACTACCCAATCATCATGAACCAGAGGCGCTGTATCCACATGGCCACTGGGACCTGGATTAGTGGCTTTGCTAACTCCCTTGTTCAGTCCACTCTCACCGTGTTGACCCCAAGATGTGGACAGAGGGTGATGGACCATTTCTTCTGTGAAGTTCCTGCTCTTCTGAAACTAGCTTGTACAGATACCCATGTGAATGAGGCTGAGCTCAATGTGCTAGGGGCTTTGCTACTTCTGGTGCCCCTCTCCCTCATCCTGGGCATTTATGTGTTCATTGCCCGGGCAGTAATGAGAATCCGCTCTGCTGAAAGTCGCTGGAAGGCCTTTAATACCTGTGCTTCACATTTGCTGGTGGTCTCTCTCTTCTACTTTACAGCCATCACTATGTATGTCCAGCCTCCCTCTAGCTATTCACGGGACAGAGGGAAGATCATGGCGCTCTTCTATGGAATCGTCACACCCACACTCAATCCATTTATCTATACACTGAGGAACAAGGATGTCAAAGCTGCCCTTAGAAGGGCACTAACTAAGGAATTTTGGGTCAGGACAAGATGATCTTTGAAGAGAAGACCTGAGAAGTAAGGATGACTGTTTCTGCCTTTCAAAGATTTCAGAGATGGAAGTGACGAGAGGACAGTGTCATAAAGTTCACAGGTGAAACAGGACAAAGAAAGAAACCATCAACTCTTAATGATCTCCCCACAGCCTTTATCTACTTTTGAGACTGTTTTTGCAATATTGGATCTTACCAAGTCATATCAATTTTTTCCCTAACCCTTATGACTAGTCAACTTAGATTCAGTGGAAAAACCTGGTGTAATAGCTAGAGAAAAGATATTTAGAAAGCTTTAAAAGGTATGTTTTGCATATACTGTTTCTAAGTGAATCCCAAGTAAACTGGAAATGATCCCATGTTTTTAAAAAGGCCACTACTATCCTGAGTTAACTGTAACCAACATGTATTGACAGCATTTATTCATCTTCTTACGGTCAGTGTCCAATTATGTCATCCACCAAAGGCCCCAGAGGCAAGTGAAATCAAGAAACATTTAGGGGAAAACCATATAAGGCAGATAAATGCAAAGGGAAATAAATAAAAATTTTAGACTCAGTGATTTTAAATGTTACCTTTGCCATAAACCTTAGCCAGTCTTACACTCGTATGATAAACAACAATGAGGTCAGGGCAAATATAAATAGAACTTACTGTGGAGGAAGAGAGAAAAAAGCAGAAAGATGCTTTGAACAGTGAACAATAATGGAAAAACCTAAGGCTGAAAATATTCTAACTCAACAAAACTTACTAGTAATTTATGAGTTTAAAGAGACAACTTCCTTTACCACTTGACTGGGTAAGTTGGGCCTAATTCAATGTAGGAGTTATGAAAAAATCACGTTGCGTTTAAAGCCTTGGTTGACTTCTTAGCTTTACTTGAAATAAAGGTCTTATAGCCAACTGCCTTGCAAATGCGTATTAGTTAAACATGCCTAAAGAAAAGAGAGTGAGTTCAGTAAAAACTCAACATCATTGCCTGGAGTGCAAATCAAATCTTTTTCTTTTTCTTCATTAATGAGTATATTTAGCCCCATAGATAAAGTGATAAACATATGTTTGCCTTTCAGGGAAAACCATTCATTAATCTTTGACTATATTTTTTTGCCACCAAATAGGGACATTATCACTTGCCTTAATTCAAAGGTGCTTGAAATTGCCTTTCTTAGCAAACTTTAAATTTAATATGTAATACTATAGTTCTGTGGCCTATAAAACAAATTTAATTCTAAATTTTAATTCTAAATTCATAGAACTGTACATAATTCTTTTCCCATAAGAGTTATTACAGAGTATTATTCTGAGGATCAGTAGAATTTCTGCCAATCTCTCTTTTCTAGTACACATACCCAAACTTTCTTTATAAACTCATCCTTTCCAAAATCATTTAACCATTTTTACTTATTTTAATCCTCTAGTTATTTCAAAGTAATGAATCACAGTCCCTTTATAAGGTAATCTCTAAGGTCTTAATAAACATGAATTTCTCAAAATCCATCAGTGTTTCATCAGATTCCTTAATTTTGGAGAATAAATACAATAATATTCTTAGTAATTGTTCTTTTCAGGAAACATTAAAATCAGAATCCCTTCCTGCCTTTCTTTCCTCTTCCTGTCCTTGCTTCCTTCCTGCCATCCAAAAGGAGTAGTGAATAATATCCTTTGAGAGGTGAATATTACAACTGGCCACAGACTAATTTTTGAATTAGTTGAATTCTGATTTTGGTGACTTCATTTCTGTTTCATAGTCTTACACCCCATTATGATTCCTTCTCAGTTTGGGAAGTTTTCTCACTGTCCACATGACCATCCATGCATAGAATATTCCATATTCCATAGAAGGACCTCTTCTTTCCATAAGAATGACTCTCATATTCATATCAAACAGATCTCGATATGAATGGTGAATGATGTATATATGGAAACAGTATAAATTTTATCAGGGCACTATGCTTTTATTTTTTTTTTCCTTACTGCTTGTCAAATAATTCTGCATATTTATATTATGGATTTGACTAATCATAAAAAACAAATACTCCGGTATTCTTTCCAGGAGAATTCCATGGACAGGGGTCACGAACAGTTGGACACAACTGAGCAACTAAAATACACACACACACATATAAGAAGAATGCTTAATCACTGACTATAATTTGGAAAAGTGGAACATAATTATATAATGAAAATCATTAGTAATTGCAAACCCAATTATATTTTGTGGTTTTCTCATTCTTTTGTAAGCATAATTTACATGTATTTTAGCAATATTCAAAAAATATGTCATATTTTATATTAGGCATGTTTCATATACCAAGATATTAGGATAATGATGAATAGGCATTGCATGTATGTAATTAATTGTATTGACTATAACAGTCTAATCAATAAATTATATTCAACATTTTGCTATTCTGAAACATTAAAGTTATTTTTTCTAATTTTTAAATCATGTAAATATACCAGAGTGCCTATCCTAGAATGTAAATATGTATGTGCATTGATTTTATATCTCAAGTGTTTTCTTAAGGAGAAGTTGACAAATGATATTATTAATATTATTTAAAATAACATTCCTATATACTTTAAAATTATTGCTGATGTTTAAAATTTTTCAGTATGAAATTTTATTTGCATTTATATGCTAATCTTTTGGAATTGCACCTTTATTTAGTATTAATAATTATTTGTTATATGAACTTAATTTTAATAGGATTTTTAATAATTAGATCTCAGGATAGTAATTATGTATAAATTATGTCAAAATATTTTATTCTCCCTAGTCTTTTTACTTCTTATTTAATTTTATTATTTCACTGTGCTAGCTGATAAACCAGCTTACTGTTCTTTCCAGGCACAATCCTGTTTTGCTTAATGTACTTCGCCATCTCTAAGTTCAGACAAGAGTATCCTTGAATCCAGGCATACAGATAATTAAAGGTAACAGATTTCATATCTTTACTAGCTAACATCCACTGTGACAAATAAAATGTTATTAAGTGAATGTTTATTCACACATTACAGGTTTATTCATGAATAATCCTGTGGTTACATACGATAGTGTTTAAAATACAGGGTTTTTGTGGAGGCAGAGACAAAGAGTCTGATGCTTATACTACCATTTACTACCTATGTAATTATAGGCCATTTACTATCTATGTAATCCAAGACTCACACCAGAGAGTCTATATTTTTCACAGCTTTTTCCACTTTGATACAGCCAATTATGAGAATTTTTAATCCTTAGAATTGTGGCTAAATGGAGGGAATAGTAAAAACATCCATGGAAAACACAAACTTTTAAAATATAAATATATATTATATATATCAACATATATATACATATCAAAACTTTTTTGATATAAATATATACTATTTGGTAGAAATGTGTTCAACATAAGTAAAATAAGTGAAAATTTTAGTCCTACTTATGTTAACTTCTACTAACTATTTCTTAGCTAAATGTGATAATAAATGAATTCTATAAGGGATTGTCTTTGGTCCTTGGAATTTTATCTGTATTAACTTAATTACAATAAGCAGAAAGGAGGCATACAGTAATTAAAAAGAAGGATTTATATTCTTTAACTGACAGTGCCTATCAAAGATGGTAAATTTCACCTGCTATAATATAAACACACTAAGATCAGCAAGAAAGTGAACTGAATTGAAAATAAAAATAAGTTAAAAAATATATTGAGTGAATTAGAGATTTAATGAAGCTCCAATGAAGTCTCAGTGTCTCTCCATCTTAACAGATCCAACACTTTCTTTTTGCAACGAATATTGTGTAATACACCTTTACAATATTTAGTTTTGTAATACCTCTACTTAGCTAGCTATGTGCTTACCAAATGAAAGCCATGGCTTAAAATATGGTTGTTAAAATATAGATATATTATCGTTAACTCTCATTCTTCTTGCCTAGGTAATAAAAGGAAATACATTAATGATTTTATTTGTTTCAGCATCCTCTACCCAGTTCCTCTATTACACGTAGGTTCATGAACCAACATTAAGTTCTAAGCAAAGGCTAATCAAGCTCCAAAATCTGCCTGTGGTGTTTCCAGCAAGTAGAGTCATAGCAATGAGAAGATTCAATAACACTCTTCATCACTCTAAGGGCTTTGTTCTGGTGGGCTTCTCTGAATGGCCCAAACTAGAAATGGTTCTTTTTGTGGCCATCTCCATTTCTACATAATGACTCTCCTTGGGAATTCAGCCATCATTATCTTGTCACGCCTTGATCCTAGACTCCACACCCCAATGTATTTCTTTCTGGCTAATCTCTCTTTTTTGAACCTTTGCTATACTACCTCCACTGTCCCCCAGATGCTGGTCAACATACAGAGCCGCTGGAGAAATATCAGCTACGGAGGCTGCATAGCTCAACTATTCATCTTCCTTGGCTTAGGATCCACTGAATGTGTCCTTCTCTCAGTAATGGCCTTTGATCGTTATGTAGCTATCTGCCAGCCTCTGCATCACACAGTTATCATGCATTCTCGGCTATGCCAACAATTGGCAGTGGTGGCTTGGGTAACAGGTTTCAGCAACTCTCTGGTGCAAACAGTGTTGACTTTCCTGTTACCTCGCTGTGGTCAATATCAGGTGGAGAATACTTCTGTGAAGTACCTGCCATGCTTCAATTATCATGTGTTGATACATGGATCAATGAAGTGGAGATGTATGCTGCTGTGGTGGTCATAAAAGTTATCCCAGTGGGATTAATCCTGTTCTCTTACATCAACATTGTTCAGTTCAGTCCAGTTCAATTGCTCAGTCGTGTCTGACTCTTTGCGACCCCATGAATCGCAGCACACCAGGCCTCCCTGTTCATCACCATCTCCCGGAGTTCACTCAGACTCACGTCCATTGAGTCCGTGATGCCATCCAGCCATCTCATCCTCTGTCGTCCCCTTCTCCTCCTGCCCCCAATCCCTCCCAGCATCAGAGTCTTTTCCAATGAGTCAACTCTTTGCATGAGTGGCCAAAGTACTGGAATTTCAGCTTTAGCATCATTCCTTCCAAAGAAATCACCTCAGATATGCAGATGACACCACACTTATGGCAGAAAGTAGAGAGGAACTAAAGAGCCTCTTGACGAAAGTGAGAAGGAGAGTGAAAAAGCAGGCTTAAAACTCAACATTTAGAAAATGAAGATCTTGACACTATTTCATGGCAAATAGATGGAAAAACAATGGAAACAGTGACAGACTTTATTTTGAGGGGCTCCAAAATCACCGCAGATGGTGACTGCAGCCATGAAATTAAAAGACGCTTACTCCTTGGAAGGAAAGTTATGAACAACCTAGACAAGATACTAAAAAGCAGAGACATTACTTTGCCAACAAAGGTTCATCTAGTCAAAGCTTTGGTTTTTCCGGTAGTCATGTATGGATGTGAGAGTTGGACTATAAAGAAAGCTGAGTGCTGTAGAATTGATGCTTTTGAACTGTGGTGTTGGAGAACTCTTGCGAGTCCCTTGGACTGCAAGGAGATCCAACCAGTCCATCCGAAAGGAGATCAGTCCTGAATATTCACTGGAAGGACTAATGCTGAAACTGAAACTCCAATACTTTAGCCACCTGATGCAACTGACTCATTAGAAAAGACCCTGATGCTGGGAATGACTGAAGGCAGGAGGAGAAGAGGACAACAGAGGATGAGATGGCTGGATGGCATCACCAACTCAATGGACGTGAGTTGAGAATGCTCTGGGAGTTGGTGATGGACAGAGAAGCCTGGCATGCTGCAGTCCATGGGGTTGCAAATAGTCAGACACACCTGAGAAATTGAACTGAACTGAACATGTGAGGAACATGTACGTCTCTCAGTAATGGTGTTTTATGTAAAACATCTTGTTGCCCAAACAGTAAATATTTTATTCTTGGTGCTCAATCATCTTTATCAGCATTGTAATAGCTATTCTTAGCAGGCCAAATGGAAGAACCTTTTTTTCTTCAAGTTGGAATGCAGGATATCATATAGCTTCCTTACACAGGTTGTATTTCCCTAAACCCATGTTTTACAAATTCTATGTTTTTATGTAATGACTACTGGATGTAAAAGCCTGTGCTGTACTGTTCTTAGTCATTCATTCCTGTGCAACTCTTTGCGACTGCCTATACTGTAATCCACCAGGCTCCTCTGTTCATGGGGATTCTCCAGGCAAGAATGCTGTGTTGGGTTGCCATGCCCTCCTCCAGGGGATCTTCCCAACCCAAGGATTGAATCCACGTTTCCCACATTGTGGGTGAATTCTTTACCATCTGAGCCACCAGGAAAGCCCAAGAATACTGGGGTGGGTAGCCTATCCCTTCTCCAGGGGATCTTCCCAACCCAGGAATTTTTACCAGCTGAGCTACCAGGGAAGCCTGGATGAAAAGCCTACTTCTCAGCAACAGTATCTGGGCTTGAAACAGTCAAGAGCCCCTTGCATGTACTCTGAAAATAGCCCAAATATCTGAAAGAAGTTCCTACATGGATAGATGCCACTATATATTAATCACATCTTTTCTTACCTTCTTATGCAAATTATGATGTTCACATTGGGAACATAGGAGAAAAAAGCAGACTGAGTGGATATAGTAAAGTTGCAGGATACAAAATCAACACACAGAAATCCCTTGCATTCCTATACGTGAATAATGAGAAAGTAGAAAAAGAAATTAAGGAAACAATTCCATTCACCATTGCAATGAAAAGAATAAAATACTTAGGAATATATCTACCTAAAGAAACTAAAGACCTATATATAGAAAACTATAAAACACTGATGAAAGAAATCAAAGAGGACACTAATAGATGGAGAAATATACCATGTTCATGGATTGGAAGAATCAATATAGTGAAAATGAGTATACTACCCAAAGCAATTTACAAATTCAATGCAATCCCTATCAAGCTACCAGCAACATTTTTCACAGAACTAGAACAAATAATTTCAAGATTTGTATGGAAATACAAAAAACCTCGAATAGCCAAAGCAATCTTGAGAAGGAAGAATGGAACTGGAGGAATCAACTTGCCTGACTTCAGGCTCTACTACAAAGCCACAGTCATCAAGACAGTATGGTACTGGCACAAAGACAGACATATAGATCAATGGAACAAAATAGAAAGCCCAGAGATAAATCCACACACATATGGACACCTTATCTTTGACAAAGGAGGCAAGAATATACAATGGAGTAAAGACAATCTCTTTAACAAGTGGTGCTGGGAAAACTGGTCAACCACTTGTAAAAGAATGAAACTAGATCACTTTCTAACACCCCACACAAAAATAAACTCAAAATGGATTAAAGATCTAAATGTAAGACCAGAAACTATAAAACTCCTAGAGGAGAACATAGGCAAAACACTCTCAGACATAAATCACAGCAGGATCCTCTATGATCCACCTCCCAGAATTCTGGAAATAAAAGCAAAAATAAACAAATGGGATCTAATTAAAATTAAAAGCTTCTGCACAACAAAGGAAAATATAAGCAAGGTGAAAAGACAGCCTTCTGAATGGGAGAAAATAATAGCAAATGAAGCAACTGACAAACAACTAATCTCAAAAATATACAACAACTTCTGCAGCTCAATTCCAGAAAAATAAACGACCCAATCAAAAAATGGGCCAAAGAACTAAATAGACATTTCTCCAAAGAAGACATACGGATGGCTAACAAACACATGAAAAGATGCTCAACATCACTCATTATTAGAGAAATGCAAATCAAAACCACAATGAGGTACCACTTCACACCAGTCAGAATGGCTGCGATCCAAAAATCTGCAAGCAATAAATGCTGGAGAGGGTGTGGAGAAAAGGGAACCCTCCTACACTGTTGGTGGGAATGCAAACTAGTACAGCCACTATGGAGAACAGTGTGGAGATTCCTTAAAAAATTGCAAATAGAACTACCTTATGACCCAGCAATCCCACTTCTGGGCATACACACCGAGGAAACCAGAATTGAAAGAGACACATGTACCCCAATGTTCATCGCAGCACTGTTTATAATAGCTAGGACATGGAAACAACCTAGATGTCCATCAGCAGATGAATGGATAAGAAAGCTGTGGAACATATACACAATGGAGTATTACTCAGCCGTAAAAAAGAATTCATTTGAATCAGTTCTAATGAGGTGGATGAAACTGGAGCCGATTATACAGAGTGAAGTAAGCCAGAAAGAAAAACACCAATACAGTATACTAACACATATATATGGAATTTAGGAAGATGGCAATGACGACCCTGTATGCAAGACAGGGAAAGAGACACAGATGTGTATAATGGACTTTTGGACTCAGAGGGAGGGAGAGGGTGGGATGATTTGGGAGAATGACATTCTAACATGTATACTATCATGTAAGAATTGAATCGCCAGTCTATGTCTGATGCAGGATACAGCATGCTTGGAGCTGGTGCATGGGGATGACCCAGAGAGATGTTATGGGGAGGGAGGTGGGAGGGGGGTTCATGTTTGGGAACGCATGTAAGAATTAAAGATTTTAAAATTTAAAAAATAAAAAAAATAAATTAAAAAAACAAAAAAACAAAAAAGCATGCACTGTCAAAGGTTGTAATGCAATAGATCATTTTATTAATGGTGATATACACTTGTCCTTTCCAGATATGTTTCAGCAGCGGATATATAGTTTATTTCTCCTAAAGAGTATGGAAGTGAGTTGCTTGAAGAAGTTATAAAATTCCCATCAGAGTAATTTTTAAGAGCAGTTTTTGTAAGGTCGGACCCCCGGGGGCCATGATGGGCCGCCCCTCCTCTCTTTCTCGCCGGCGAGAAGGTCCCTAAGGGAAAGATCCTCCCGGATCCCAAGGACCAATGACAGCACTCTTCGCCGGCTAAAGCCGCCCCACCCCAGCCAAGTAGAAGGACCTGTCAGTCCTCTACGCCTCAGCCTGGCAACCTATCCGAACCCCCATCCATCTAGCCTGACCATCCCTTGCAACAAATGTAAAAAAACCACCCCCAACATGGTCCGGGCACGGACTTCCTTGACCTGCCTCGTTTGGGTCCAGGAACCTCACCCAGGAGCGCTTCGCCATTAAAAAGCCTGTTAGACACTCTTTTGGTGTCCTGGTCTTTTACCCAACAGTTTTAGCTACAGGGGCTTCCCTTGTGGTTCAGCTGCTAAAGAATCAGGCTGCAATGTGGGAGACCTGGTTTCAATTTCTGGGTTGGGAAGAACCCCTGGAGAAGGGAAATGCTACCCACTTTAGCATTCTGGTCCGGAGAATTCCGTGGACTGTAGAGTCTATGGGGTCGCAAAGAGTCTGACACAACTGAGTGACCTTCACTTTCACTTAGCTTTACGGCAAGTTTAAGAAAAATGTTCAGACATAGTCCATATATCTTCCCCATCTTGCTCACACCACCCCCCACCCTCGCCACCCCACAACACAAACAGCCTCGTGGACTACCACCATCCTATCTCAGAATGCTACATTCGATTTAACTAATGAACCTGTACTGATACATCATTATCTCTCAAAGTCCATGCTTTACATTAGGGTTCATTCTTGGTGTTGTACATTCTATGAGTTTGAACACATTTCTAATGACATATGTCCACCACTGAAGTATCATACACGATATTTTCACTGTCCTAAAAATCCTCTGTGCTCTGCCTATTCATCTTTCCTTCCACCCTAATGCCTGACAAACACTGATCTTTTTGATCTCCATAGTTTTGCCTTTTCAATATATCATACAGTTGGAATCATTATAAACTGTAGCCTTTTCAGACTGGCCTCTTTCACTTAGTGATATGCATTTACGTTTCTTCTATGGCTTTTCAATGTTTGATAGTTCATTACTTTTTAGCACTAAATAAGATTCCATTGCCTGGAATATCACAGTTTATTTATTTATTCACTTACTGAAGGGTATCTTGGTTGTTTCCAAGTTTTGGCATTTACAAGTGGAGCCACTGTAAACATCCATGTTCAGGGTTTTGTGTGAACATAGGTTTTCAGCCCCTTTGCATAAATACCAAGGGGTATGATTGCTAGGTCATAGGGTAAGAATATGTTTAGTTTTGTAAGAGACTGTCAAACTGTCTTCCAAAGTGGATGTACCATTTTGCAAACCCATCAACAATGAATGAGAATTTCTGGTGCTCTACATGCTCACCAGCATTCAGTGTTGTCAATGTTCTGAATTTTGGCAGTGTTTCTAAGTGTAGAGTGGTATCTCATTGTTTTAATTTGCATAATTTGCATTTCCATGGTGGCCTGATATGGAGTATCTTTTCATATGCTTACTTGCCATCTGTGTATCTTCTTTGATGAGGTGTCAAACTCTTTGGCCCATTTTTTAAATTGAAATGTTTAATTATTGTTGAGTTTTAATATTTCCTTGTGTATTTTAGACAGCAGTTCTTTATGAGATTTCTTTTTGCAGATATTTTCTCCCAGTCTGTGGCCTTTCTAGAGCTAGCATCTTTTAAGTTTACCTATAGAATTTATTCTTCCTCCTCTCTTCAAAACCTCACATATTTTAATACTATAAAAATATAAATTTCCTTGTTTTTCCCAAGAGGTATTTATATTTGATGTATGCATGTGAGAGGTGCAAGATGTTAAATATTTCAAATATCCTTGCATGTATGGTCCAGTAGTTTTGGGCTCTGTCTCTTGGTCACGCATGTTAACTATGACTTTGGACATAGTTTAATTCCATTTAAACTAATAAAATTTATTTCCATTTAAACCAACATTCATTGGTTCTTCAAAATTTTGCTAGCTATTGTTAGGCATAAGTAGTGATTTTCTCTTGTAGAATATTTATAGACACACTTTATCATATTAATAATGTTCCCCTCTAATGCTAGTATGCCAAATGTTATTATGTTATTATGTTTTTATGTTATCATGAATGGATGTTGAATTTCATCAAAGGACTTTTCTGCACCTATTGAAATGATCCAATGGTTTTTCCCCCTTTTTTATTAATACAGTATATTTCATTGATTAACCTTTCAACATTAATACAACTTTGAATTCTTGGAATAAAATCCCCTTGGTCATAATCTATTCTCCTTTTGATATATTTTAGATTCAAATGCTAATAATTTGCTTAGAATTTTTCATTATGTTCATGAGAGAGAGATAGATCTATAATTTTCCCCTTCACACAAAGTGGGAAGACTTGGGAATCTTGATATCAAGATTTATTATTAATAATAAATGTCTTATGGGCACAAGAATAGACAAGGAAAATAATTAAACACAATAGAGAATCCAGAAAGAGACCCACATTATTTTAGACACTAGATTTATAACAAACTTGATCCTGAAGAGAAGAGAGGAATCAGTGATTTTTTTTTTTTTTGAGACGACCCACAGGGATGGTATAGGGAGGGAGGAGGGAGGGGGGTTCCAGATGGGGAACACGTGTATATCTGTGGTGGATTCATGTTGATGTATGGCAAAACCAATACAATATTGTAAAGTAATTAACCTCCAATTTAAATAAATTTAAAAAAAAGGAAAGTTATTTTTAAATAGTGCTTTGTCAATTGGATATTCATAAAAAATAAATATTGACATTTCTCTCACAAAAATAATTTTAGAGAATATAAACATAGATTTTAAAGACTATAAATGTGAATGGCAAACATCAAACCATCTGGAAAATAACACTGATGAATGAATATGTTTATGATTTGGGGGTTGGAAAGAAAAGCTTTTTAAAAAAATAATGCATAAATAGCACTAATATAAGGAAGTCATTGATAAATCAGATTTCATTAGCAACTTTTTAAAACACAAGATAGCATTAAGAAAGTGAAATGTCAAACCATAGTGCAGGATAATATGTTTATAAAACTTACTACAGCAAAAGTTAGACCAGAAAATGAAAATATCTACAAATCCAGAAGAAGAAAAAGCAGATAATCTAACATAAAAATGTCCTAAATTCTTTAGGTGCTTCACAAAAATTGATTCTTAAATGACCAATCAACGTACAAAAAAGATGCTCAACTACTTTAGCCATCATGGAAATGCAAGTTAAACTCTCAATTTAATACTACTATAAGATTCCCAGACTATCTAAACTAAGACAGACTATTATTTCCAAGTGTTATTAAAACTGTGAGCAGAAGGAATTCTCACACATGGCTGGTGGGAGTCTGCAACGGTTCCTCCACCTGAAAACTGTCAGGCAGTGCACCTACTGAAGCTTAGCATGTGCATTCCATATTACTTAGAAATTCCATTACTAGACACACCCATCAAAATATTTAAATTAAAACATTCATACAAGCAGTACTATAACAAAACCAAATAGAAATGATCAAATCTTCAGTAGTTAAATGATCAATAAAGCATACTATGATCATAATATAGAATACTATCCAGCAATGAAAGCAAAATACTGCTACATGCAATGTTCTGGATGAATCTCAGAAACGAGTGAAATAAAAAGATTATGTACGGCACTATTCAATCTATGCAAAGTTTGTAAACACATAGAACAAACTTTGTTTTTAGACATCTGGGTAGTGATTATATGTGGGTAAGAAAATTAATGAATGGAATAGGAATGAGGGGGCCTTGGAGAGTGCATAAGGTTCAAGTTTCATATCTGGGAAATGGCTGCATGTGTTTTTGTTTTCTTTTTGTGATTAATCAAGTTGACAGTCACGTTTGGTGTTTTCTTCTTTATGTCAAGATTGTATAACTAGAAATTTATGCTAACATTCTTACAAGGAGAAATACATAGAGCAGTTTTTAATGACAAAATTATTAAGCAGTCTAACATTTCAAAAGAATAAACTTAAGTAATGATAATTATATATGTTTTCCATACATAATTATGTATCACATTTAAAGACTTTAAAATCGTTCAAAAATAATGCAACTTGATTGTTTTATTTTATCATGTAGCCAATAATAAAAACCATTAATTAGATTCAGAAAATATTTTTTAACGTGGAGTTACAATTTGAGCAAAAAAAACTTCTAAAAAGTCAGTCCATAATTTAAAGCAAAATGATACATGATCTTAGAAGTCTAAGTATCTTTTGCTTTAGGTTGATATAGCACGTAGCTTATCTTTGTAAATCAGCCATAACACCATGGCATTAAAAAAATATATATTTTAATTAACTATCTCCCTCTTCATGAAGAAAAGAAATACTGATTTGTTTACCTAAAAATATATTTATGAAAATTGAAAATTTTATCAATTCATAAATACTAGGTAAGTAAATGTAGTAGAAAATGATTTAAAGTAGAAACAGAGCACTGCTACATAGTAAAGAAAAAAGAAATAAAGACATGTAATTAAATATCATTATATCTCTCAAGAGGCCTCGTTGGTGAGAAATCTTAGTAGTATTATGACTCCCTTTTGAATTTGACAGGACATTCTCTTTTCTCAGAATCCATGTCCTTTAATAATGGCATTAGTTTCCCTTAGTTTTCCATTAAAAGACTAATTTGTTTATGGTTTTGAGAATGTTAAATCTTGATTGATACTGCTGCAGGAAACCCTCATTTTTCTGAATCATTTTGTCTGATTTGCAACAGCATAACTTTTTTCTCTCCGCTTTACTCAGCCTATTTAAAGAATCTTGAAAGAACACTGATATCACATAATCTAATCATTTGAAAGTTTTGGCAAACCAATCAAAGAAATCCAAATGTGAGAAGTGAGGGATTCAGTTTCCTTTTAGTTTAAGACTTTTAAGTACAAAACTTTACTAAAGCCAAAAATGCAAGAGACTTAGGAGACCCAGGTTCAATTCTAGGTCAGGAAGAACTTCTGTAGTAGGAAATGGCACCTACTTCAGTGTTGTTGCCTGGAGAATTCCGTGGGCAGAGGAGGCTGGTGGGCTATAGTCCATGGGGCTGCAAAGAATCAGACACAACTGAGCACATTACACACAAAGCCAAAAATGCCCTGTATGCGAGACAGCAAAAGAGACCCAGATGTATAGAACAGTCTTTTGGACTCTGTGGGAAAGGGAGAGGTGGGATGATTTGGGAGAATGGCATTGAAACATGTATAATATTATATAAGAAACGAATCACCAGTCTAGGTTCGATGCAGGATGCAGGATGCTTGGGGCTGGTGCACTGGGATGACCCAGAGAGATGGTATGGGGAGGGAGGTGGGAGGTGGGGGTTCAGGATTGGGAACACATGTATACCCGTGGCGGATTCATGTTGATGTATGGCAAAACCAATACAGTATTGTAAAGTAAAATTTTTTAAAAAAACATACATGTAAGAGAGGGTGGCATATCAAGATATACAAACTTCATTTTTGCAGACACTGACAATTACTGAACTGACAACGAATATATATTTAAAAAATGTGAGTGTTGGGAGGATGAAAGAAGATTCTAACTGTTAAGATATAGGAACACTCATACTGGGGCAAACAAAACACACAGAGAGGATTCCTCCAAATCTCAGAAAGACAAAGGACTAAAAACCTCTCAACCTTATATCTCCCATATATGGAAATACAACTGCTAGAATTACTGGTACCCTCAAACACACACACACTCACTCACTCATGAAATGAAATGAAATGAAATGAATTAGATTTAAATGCCCTGTCACTTTTCCCATGGCAAGGACTGGATCCTATAATCTGTCACTTGATAGAAATCATTTAATCATCTAAATGCAAAATGAAAACTCAAAATTCACATTCTTGGCACCAGTGTGGACACAATTTCTATGGACAATGAAAATATCAAGGAAAAGCTAACCTGACAATGACTCAAATTAGACTGTAAGAGTGAGAAACAAACAAAAAATTAAACAGGATGGCCAAGGGACAGTGAGTTGCAGAGTCAGTGCAGATAAGGTGGATTTCCAAGCTACACAGATTTCTACTGGTCCAAGGGTGGGATCCAGATGGGCAATACTGCAGCAGACCACCAGAAATAAGCTGCTAAAGAAGTAGTAGTAAAACTATTAGGTTTAAAAACACCTATCTAGTGAGCATCACACTGTTTATTTATACAAAGTGAAAGTGAAAGTGAAAGTGAAGGCGCTCAGTGGTGTCCGACTCTTTGCAACCATATGGACTGTAGCCCACCAAGCTCCTCCATCCATGGAATTCTCCAGGCAAGAATACTGGAGTGGGTTGCCATTTCCTTCTCCAGGATTTATACAAAGGAACCAACCAATAGATTGATTTCATTTAACAAGGCAAAGCCAAGACTTACCTAAAAAAAAGGGGGGGCAGAGAGGGAAGAAAATTAGCCACAGAGATTTTAGAAATAGTAAGTCATGCTTGTAATTTATTGACTGACAGATAATAAAGATGTCTGTTTAGACAGTTTATCCTCTAGTACTTTAGGGAAGGAAATGAAAGAAAGCAATTTCAGACTTATGGATTCTCTAGAAAGTCTTGCAGGTTTGGCTTTGCAGCATCTATGTGAAGCTGTCTCCAGATAATGCCTTCTGGTACATCTTTCCTTCAGCACCTCAGCCTTAGTCAGGCCATGTCTATACTTCTACCTCATCAGAGTTTCTCACTCTGCTGTGCTCTATCTTTCTGTACCAGCTTCTTTAAAGCCCCCTTTACATCTTTATTTCTCAGAGTGTAAATGAGAGGGTTAAGGGTGGGAGTCACAACGGTATACAAAAGGGTTATGAACTTTCCTTGACTGTGGGCATAAGAGCTCTTGGGCTGGATATAGACAGCTGTGATGGTTCCATAGAAGAGTGTTACTACCAAGAGGTGGGACCCACAAGTGCCAAGGGCTTTTCGCCAGGCTTGAGCTGACCTGATCCTCATTACTGCTTGAGCAATGCATCCATATGAGATCAAGATAAGTGTCAGAGGGAGGAGGAGAAGCACCAAGGAAGCCATGAAGAGCTGCACCTCATTGGCATGAATGTTTACACAGGCCAACTTGACCATGGCAGGCACTTCACAGATGAAGTGGTAAATCCTGCGGTTCCCACAGCGGGGCAGCCGAAGGGTGATGGTGCTCTGAATTAGGGTGTTGCCCACTCCACTCAACCATGCCATTCCTACCAGAGACTGGCAAAGTCGTGAGTGCATAACTGTGGCATAATGGAGTGGCCGACAAACAGCAGCATAGCGATCAAACGCCATGACAGCTAGGAGAACACATTCAGTGGATCCCAGCGCCAGGGATACATAGAGTTGAATGGCACAGCCTGTAGGACTGATGGTCTTGTATGGACCACGGAGGTTCCATAGCAGTTGGGGAGCGATGCTAGTGGTAAGGCAGAGGTCAGCAAAGGAGAGATGGGTAAGAAAATAATACATGGGTGTGTGGAGCATGGGATCCAGATAAGAGATCAAGATGATTGCTGTGTTGCCAACCAGTGTCAGGAGATAGGAGATTAACACAACTGCAAAGAGGATCTTCTCAAGCTGCGGGTGGTCGGAGAAGCCCACCAGTATGAAATCCCCTGCCAAACTCTCATTAATCGTCGTCATCACCCTGCTCTTGAAAAGGAGAGAGGCACATGTGAAAATATAGAAGTCAGATAGTGAGAAACAGTTAAGATCAGAAATACAGTTGGGAAAAACTGATCCTGAAGGTGAGATAAGAGGGGTGTGCCATTTGGGGGAAAAGAGAACCATTTGGCTCTAGGAGGAAATTAAAAGTGTGCAAGAGCTTACAGAAAAGTATTAAACATATGATGATATAAAGTGGACCATATAAGAAATGATTAATCATTAATTATTGCTCTGTTCTCCAAAGTGTTTCATTTTTTCTTATAAATCCACCCTCTTATTCCCAATAATATCCTGTAAGCTTGTAAGTTAAAGAAAATAAGGAGATGTTATCCAATCAAAAAACATCTTTGTTGACATTCTATCAGTTGTCAATAATAAAAATAACAATAAGAATATTTTTTGAAAAAACTTATATAATTATTTCCATACTCTACAGTAACACATGCAATTCTCAAAGTCATGCTAAGGGTAATGTGAAAAACCTAATCATCATAGAGCTTTAATTAGTTATTAGATACCATCTATATAAATAGTTTTCTCTCAGTTTTTTTTCATAATGAAAAAAATGGGTAGTCTAGTTTAAATGGTGTTACAGAGTCTTCAGAGAGAAGCATTGTTGTAAGTTGCAAGTAAATGTTTAGCTCCTCATTAAAAACATTTTGTTTTTAATCAGATATTTTATTTTTATATTGATTAAAGGACCCAAAGCTTCTCAAAAATTTCATTTATTTCATAAAACTTTTTGGAATATTATGAATTTTTCTTTCTATAACTTTGTATTATATAGTAGCAGAATATCAAGTCTGTTTGATTCCTTGGTGATATGTCACTAACTTCGTGACACTTTCATTTCATAGTAACTGCTGACTTGCTGCTGAAGAATTTGATGATAAGAGACAAAACCCACCATTTTTGGAAAGGAGATAAAGATGCAGTACATTTTTAAAATGACAGCCTTTTTTGGCAAGTGAAGTAGAGAGCGAATAAGAGCTTACTAGTGGATAAGATAAGGAAGGACTATTTTCAGCAGAGGAAGTAGCTTGTTAAGGCTTTAAACCAAAAAAGCATTGAGGAGCTGAGAAATATCTGAGAAATATCACTGAATAAGGAAAATTATGGGCAAAGTGTCTTATGGTTAGACTGCAAAATAAGCAAACAAAATAATCAAGAGAAGTGTTTGAGATTTGTATTTATCCAAAGCACCTTAAAGGTTAGCCTTTGAGGGATTTATAAACAGGTCAAGGGGTAATGAATGTCAGGAGGGAGTCAATAACCGACATGTTGTCTTTGATCATTTGCTAAGTTATGTCCGATTCTTTATGACCTCATGAACTGCAGGATGCCAGGCTTTCCTGTTCATCACTATCTCCTGGAGCTTGCTCAGATTCATGTCCATTGAGTTGGTGATGTCATCCAAGTATCTCATCCTCTGACACCCCCTTCTCCTCTCACCTTCAATCTTTCCCAGCATCAGAGTCTTTTCCAATGAGTGGGCTCTTTGCATCAGGTGGCCAAAGTATTGGAGCTTCAGCATCAGTCCTTCCAGTGACTATTTGAAGTTGATTTCCTTTAGGACTGACGGGTTTGATCTCCTTGCTGTCCAAGGGACTCTCAAGAGTCTTCTGCAGCACTGCAATTCAAAAGCATCCATTCTTTTGTGCTCATATTGTTTGTGCTTAAAAATAAGCTGGCCTCAGATTGCAGAATGGATTGACAAGTAGTGAATGAACAAGGGAATTGGTTAGGAGGCTGTTGCAATACTTCAGGAAACAGATGGCTTGGTGATAGCAGGGAAGATTTATATTTTTAGACAGACTCTACAGACTAAGTCTAGACAAACTTGAGACTCTGGATGTGGAAAGGGAGAAGGAAGTGTCAATAATGGGTCACAGGTTTATTTCTTGAAAAATTGCATGTCATCTACAGAGAAGCATGAAAGCTGAAAAAGTTTTGTAGAGAAAATACTAGATATACATATCTCTGTTGATGATTTTTAAAAAGCTGAATGGATAAGAATGTCAAACATGATTCAATTCTACTTTTGATTATTTGTCACACATCTTCTTCTTAAGTCATCCAGCTTGGACATACCTCAGTTCTGTTCAGTTGCTCAGTCATGTCCGACTGTGATCCCATGGACTGCAACATACCAAGTCTCCCTGTCCATCGCCAACTCCCAGAGCTTACGCAAACTCATGTCCATTGTGTCAGTGATACCATCCAACCATCTCACCCTTGTTGTCCCCTTCTCCATCTACCTTCAGTCTTTCCCAGCATCAGGGTCTTTTCAAATGAGTTGATTCTTCACATCAGGTGGCCAGAATATTGGAGTTTCAGCTTCAGCATCAGTCCTTCCAATGAATATACAGGGTTGATTTCCCTAGGATGGACTGGTTGGATCTCCTTGCAGTCCAAAGGACTCCCAAGAGTCTTCTCCAACACCACAGTTCAAAAGCATCAATTCTTTGGTGCTCAGCTTTCTTTATAGTCCAACTCTCACATCCATACATGACTACTGGAAAAACTATACCTTTGACTAGATGGGCCTTTGTTGGTAAAGTAATGTCTCTGCTTTGTAATATGCTGTCTAGGTTGGTCATAACTTTTCTTCCAAGGAGCAAGCATCTTTTAATTTCATGGTACAGTCACCATTTGCAGTGATTTTGGAGTCCCCCTCCCAAAAAAAAGTCTGTCACTGTCTCCATTTTTTCCCCATCTATTTGCCATTAAGTGACGTGACCAGATGCCATGATCTTAGTTTTTTGAATGTTGACTTTTAAGCCAGCTTTTTCACTCTCCTCTTTACCTTTCATCAAGAGGCTCTTTTGTTCTGCTATAATTGGAAACCTTCAGTAATTTCCCTGACAAAAAATTGTTTACTTTGCTGTATTCTATCAATTGTATTCATCATTTGGATAACATAACTACCCAAATACAAGTTTGAATGTGATGATTACATTCATGCATTTTAGCCAATATATTCTTATTTCATTTAATTTTCTAAGAAGACTTTTTAATTCATATCATCAGAGATGGCAACACATTTTCAGTTCAGTTCAGTTCGTTCAGTCGCTCAGTCGTGTCTGACTCTTTGTGACCCCATGAATCGCAGCACGCCAGGCCTCCCTGTTCATCACCATCTCCTGGAGTTCACTCAGACTCACGTCCATCGAGTCCGTGATGCCATCCAGCCATCTCATCCTCGGTTGTCCCCTTCTCCTCCTGTCCCCAATCCCTCCCAGCAGCAGAGTCTTTTCCAGTGAGTCAACTCTTCACATGAGTGGCCAAAGTACTGGAGTTTCAGCTTTAGCATCATTCCTTCCAAAGAAATTCCAGGGTTGATCTCCTTCAGAATGGACTGGTTGGATCTCCTTGCAATCCAAGGGACTCTCAAGAGTCTTCTCCAACACCACAATTCAAAAGCATCAATTCTTCTGCGCTCAGCCTTCTTCACAGTCAAACTCTCACATCCATACATGACCACTGGAAAAACCATAGCCTTGACTAGACGGACCTCAGTCGGCAAAGTAATGTCCCTGCTTTTGAATATGCTATCTGGGTTGGTCATAACTTTTCTTCCAAGGAGTAAGCGTCTTTTAATATCATGGCTGCAGTCACCATCTGCGGTGATTTTGGAGCCCAGAAAAATAAAGTCTGACACTGTTTCCACTGTTTCCCCATCTATTTCCCATGAAGTGATGGGACCGGATGCCATGATCTTCGTTTTCTGAATGTTGAGCTTTAAGCCAACTTTTTCACTCTCCTCTTTCACTTTCATCAAGAGGCTTTTTAGCTCCTCTTCACTTTCTGCTATCCTGTACATGATTGTCAGAATCATACAACAATGGGATATTTATCAAGATACAACCTCTATTCCTTAGAATGTAAAATTAACTTTAAGGCTCTCTACAATTTCAGTTTCCCTTTCTGCTTTCAGAATTATGTCCCATCATTTAGAACTTGTTCTGGCCAAATCAATCTCTCTGTTTCTATAAAGTTATAATGTACTGAAACTGTTTGCTAACTCCAAGTCTCCTGCTTTGAATGTCTTTCAACCCACATCTTTCACCCTTGACAAACTCTATTTAACCTGTTAATGTTCATCTCTATATCAACATCTAAGATGCACTTGCATCCTTACTGTACAATATACTTGTCTTCTGAAATCCTGAATTACTTCGTAACACTGTGTCAATATGCATAAGGACCTTTTTCATTAAGCATGCCAAGTGTTATAAAATGGAAAGTAACCTCTTAATGGGCTAAGATATCTATCTTAAATATCTTTTGTATTATCCTTAGCATACAGGTCTTTTTTTAACATAGTCAAAACCAAACAAATATGTTTTGAATAAACTAATAACTTTGCTAATTCTAGTAAACCTCTCTTCCCCTGAACTAGCAAAAAACATGTCTAAAACATATATTTAAACATAAATCAATTTAGCTACATATAATAATTTTAATTTAAAAACCAAGTATCGATTTCAAAGGACCCATGTTATTCAACTGCTGCACCAACTCCCCTATTATTTAGTCAGTGAATTTTAATGTCATCAGCAGCAATATCAGAAGACTCATTTTTAAAAATGTAAAGCTCTGAAATATACTTCCCAGAAACCTTAAGGGGTTTTCTTATGATCGATAGGTAGATAGATAAAATCTCCAAGTTTTTCTTCTGATACAGTGATGATGTCCATATATATTTAACTCACTCATTAACCCAATGCCATTCATGCAACTTGTCCCTAGGAAAATAGGATACATGAGCATCACAGTGTACTGCATCCCACATTTTAAACTGCATACATTTAAATATGAATAGGGTCTCTTCAATTCTCTGCCACTCTTGAAAAAATAAAATGATTCCAAGACTAAGGGGAGAGAAACACATACATACAAACACAACATAAACACATATATGTATGAATCCAAATGTATGACTTTATCAGAAGAGTTCATATCTTCAATACCTTAACAAACTGTATTAGTGGAAATAATTTACGAAAGCTAAGAGTGAGAAGGAAATTCTTCCAAATGTAGAGAAAGCACACTTTCTTTGTTTTCTGTTTTGCATTTACCCATCCTAAATGTACATTCTTCAAAATTAAAGGATTTGCACAAACAGCTTACTTCAAATTGAGCTCCCTTCTAAACTAGTAAGTTTAAAATGATGTTCAGAAATGAAAACACGTTATAGACAATGGACATGGAAGCTGGGAGAATTATTATTGGCCAGGGTGGCCTGAGGAAGACTGACATGAGTGATTGTAGAAAGTAATTATTATTTTGTCTTTATATAGATAACTTGTAGAATATGTAAATAAGCAAGAGAAAATATGTGGTTCTCATTATTTCCTCACCTCTGAAAAGTTTGTCCTTCACTCTTCTAACTAGTTAAATAAGCCAGGAAAGTGATGCTTATCCATGAGCTTTCCAAACCACAAGGTTCTAAATATGTATCTCTAAATCCAAGACCAAGCTGAAGTGGTAGTGTTTATTTCTGGAGCCAGAATAAACTAAAGTTTGTTACTATAGCAGGAATTGATATCAAGTCTAGAATGGAACCTTAGAGACTCTATATTCCTAATAGGACAATTAATACCAAGCCCAATAGTGGCCAAGAATAAAGGTCTCATAGGAAAACTATGTGGAAAGAACTACTTCTGATCACAGAGATCTTCAGTCTTGAAGACTTATAGACTCCAATGTACATGCTAAAATAAAATCTTAGAAAAGTGAAAATGAAGTTCTCACTCTCAGCACACTGTATGTGTCTTTTCAACCCAGGGGTCAAACTCATGTCTCCCACATTGCATGTAGATGCTTTACTGTCTGAGTCACCAGGGAAGCCCAGTGTATGTATAGAGTCATGATTTCCATGCAATTATCACCATTACTTTCATGTTTAAATAATCACTGTAGAATCATCAAGACCTCAGAAGTGGAATACATGTACATGTGTCACAAATTGAGGCATGCGAATAGGACAGGAGACTCCAATAGAATACTTGGGAGTAACACATTTACTTTGGCCAGCATTTCCAACACTTTTCAAAAGTTTACCTGGTCAAATAAGTTTGAGAAACTCAGCATATACACTCCTTAGAAATCCACAAAGTACACTGGTATGGTAAAGGCAATGCCTGTTTTCATTAGATTTCTTCCAGAATATCCCAAGTTATTTGTCCACAAAACATTTTATTGAGTAATGCTGTGAATATCTTGTGTAAAGAGGATAGCAGAACAAGTTTTTAGGGACATTTAAACAACATTTTACAACGAACATGGGTTTTATGGAGAGTAATTATAAAATGTGAGAGTTGGACTATAAAGAAAGCTGAGCATCAAAGAATTGATACTTTTGAACTGTGGTGTTGGAGAAGACTCTTGAGAGTCCCTTGGACTGCAAGGAGATCCAACCAGTCCATCCTAAAGGAGATCAGTCCTCAGTGTTCATTGGAAGGACTGATGTAAAGTTGTAACTCCAATACTTTGGCCACCTCACGTGAAGAGCTGACTCATTGGAAAAGATCCTGATGCTGGGAAAGATTGAGGGCAGGAGGAGAAGGGGATGACAGAAGATGAGATGGTTGGATGGCATCACTGACTCAATGGACATAGATTTGGGTGGACTCCAGGAGTTGGTGATGGACAAGGAGGCCTGGTGTGCTGTGGTTCATTAGGTCACAAAGAGTCAGACATGACTGAGAGACTGAACTGAACTGAACTGAATTATAAAATGTCTGAAGTTATACAGAGGAGGATAAAGGAAACTTTTACCTACTTATGACTCTGAGAGGATCCTGAAATTGGCCCCAGTTTATTATGTCTTAAAAAAACAAGCTAATAGAAGACATTACATACAAATATGTGAAATTGCTATATATATATATATATATATAAACTATGATAGATTAAAAATAAGGGTGTTATTATATGCAGATGAAATTAAGTTAATATTCTTTCTTGAACAGATTAACTGGTAGATACAAAATAGCCAAAATTATAAATTATTTAAAAACTTAGAAGAGTATGAGAGCTAAGAAATGATAAATAAAAACATTTAAACTTTCTAATACATTCTCACAGTTTGTAGAAAATACGTTTAAAAGTGATCATTACAACTTTTTAAATTTAAATTTATTTATTTTAATTGGAGGCTAATTACTTTACAATATTGTATTGGTTTTGCCATACTTCAACATGAATCTGCCACGGGTGTACATGTGTTCCCAATCCTGAACCCCCGTCCCACCTCCCTCCCCATACCATCCCTCTGGGTCATCCAAGTGCACCAGCCCCAAGCATCCTGTATCCTGCATCGAACCTGGACTGGCGATTCATTCTTTATATGATATACATGTTTCAATGCCATTCTCCCAAATCATCCCACCTTCTCCCTCTCCCACAGAGTCCAAAAGACCGTTCTACACATCTGTGTCTATTTTGCTGTCTCGCAGACAGTTTGAGGGTAAAGGAAAACATGCACAAAGAACTGAAGCATATCAGAAAAATAATGTGTAAACAGAATGTGAAGTCATCGAACTGGTGAAGTAGACGTTTTCCACCCTCTTTCCCCCAATAATGGTATTTTTGAGACTTTCTTTATGGAACTCCAGGAATCCAGAGATCCTGGGGATGGAGGCATTGACAAAGGTCAAAGAACAGTTTCACTTTACTTGTGTCACCTCTCCCCCATGGTGGCCCAGTTCGTGCCAAGAGAGATATTCTTGGTCTGTGACTTCTCCCATGGGGAAAAGTGAGACAAGGGAGTGAGTGCCCAGCTTGCTGGGCAGTGTGGGATGCTGCCAAAGAGACCCACTTCTTTTAGAATACTGAGGGCTGTAGCATGACTAGTGGGTAGGAAAAGGCTGGGAGAACAGCAGCCAGGGCTCTTGAAGTGCATCAGAGAGACAAGGATCCTACTACTAAGTTCTGGAGTCCCATAGGAAGCCTGGCCTTGAGTCACTGAGGATGCCTTATCTGAAGATCCCTCAAAGGGTCCATGGGTATTCCAGGGGTTCTGCATGTCTCAGCCACACACTTCTCTAGCCAGTGGCCAGCTTTGTGTAGGCACTGGAGGCAAGCCTTAGCAGATGGCTGCAGAGTTTGTGCAGAAAGCTGATCCAACTCTGAGACTGGGAGAAAACACATTAATTTGAGCATTCAGCACTGTCTTCAGTTCAGTTCAGTTCAGTCGCTCAGTCATATCTGACTCTTTGTGACCCCGTGAATAGCAGCATGTCAGGCCTCCCTGTCCATCACCAACTCCCAGAGTTCACTCAGACTCACCTCCATCGAGTCCGTGATACCATCCAGCCATCTCATGCTCGGTCGTCCCCTTCTCCTCCTGCCCCCAATCCCTCCCAGCATCAGAGTCTTTTCCAATGAGTCTACTCTTTGCATGACATGGCCAAAGTACTGGAGTTTCAGCTTCAGCATCATTCCCTACAAAGAAATCCCAGGGCTGATCTCCTTCAGAATGGATGGGTTGGATCTCCTGCAGTCCAAGGGACTCTCAAGAGCCTTCTCCAACACCACAGTTCAAAAACATCAATTCTTTGGTGCTCAGCTTTCTTCACAGTCCAAATCTCACATCCATACATGACCACTGGAAAAACCATAGCCTTGACTAGATGGACCTTTGTTGGCAAAGTAATGCCTCAGCTTTTCAATATGTTATCTAGGTTGGTCATAACTTTTCTTCCAAGGAGTAAGCGTCTTTTAATTTCATGGCTGCAATCACCATCTGCAGTGATTTTGGAGCTCAGAAAAATAAAATCTGTCACTGTTTCCCCATCTATTTCCCATGAAGTGATGGGACCAGATGCCACGATCTTCGTTTTCTGAATGTTGAGCTTTAAGCCAACTTTTTCACTCTCCACTTTGACTTTCATCAAGAGGCTTTTTAGTTCCTCTTCACTTTCTGCCATAAGGGTGGTGTCATCTGCATATCTGAGCTTATTGATATTTCTCCTGGCAATCTTGATTCCAACTTGTGCTTCTTCCAGCCCAGCGTTTCTCATGATGTACTCTGCATAGAAGTTAAATAAGCAGGGTGACAATATACAGCCTTGACATACTCCTTTTCCTATTTGGAACCAGTCTGTTGTTTCATGTCCGGTTCTAACTGTTGCTTCCTGACCTGCATATAGGTTTCTCAAGAGGCAGGTCAGGTGGTCTGCTATTCCCATCTCTTTCAGAATTTTCCACAGTTTATTGTGCTCCACACAGTCAAAGGCTTTGGCATAGTCAATAAAGCAGAAATAGATGTTTTTCTGGAACTCTCTTGCTTTTTGATGATCCAGAGGATGTTGGCAATTTGATCTCTGGTTCCTCTGCCTTTTCGAAAACCAGCTTGAACATCAGGAAGTTGACAGTTCACGTATTGCTGAAGCCTGGCTTGGAGAATTTTGAGCATTACTTTACTAGCGTGTGAGATGAGTGCAATTTGGAAAACTCAGCACTGTCTTAGGGATAGTAAACAGAAGACTATTGGTACCAAGTGAGGCTTTGCACTGTAAAGAGAAGGCATGCAAACTTAAAATTTTGCTCCCCAAAGAAGACACTTGTCCTTACTGTGTGAGCTTGTGTGAGTCAGCCATCATATTGAGTTCCAAGGCAGTAGATGGATTGTTGTTTAGTTGCTGAGTCGTGTGCGACTCTTTGTGACCCCATGGACTGTAGCCCACCAGGCTCCTCTGTCTATGGGATTTCCAATGTAAAAATGCTAAAGTGAGTTGCCATTTCCTCCTCTAGGGAATCTTTCTGAACCAGGAATCAAACCCATGTCTCTTTTATTGGCAGGTGGATTCTTTACCACTGAGCCCCACCAGGGAAGTCCTTGAGCATCTCACTCTCTTTCTGTAGACAGGATTGAAATTAAACTTTCTTTGTATGTACATAAATCTGACTTCTACCATATGGATCTCAGGGTCTCCAGACAAAGGTCAGCATAGAATAAATCCTGAAAATAGTAAAGGTGTAACGAAAAAAAAATCAGATATTACCTGGTTTGGCATTATTCTAAGTGACAGGGACAGAAAAGAGAATTTGACTGCAGTTGCTTGTATCCTTACCTCCAGTGAGACCTATGTATTTATTTCTATATGATTTAGCATTTGTTTCTAGACAGAGTATCATTATTTGTCAGTTTAAATATTTAAAAACACTCACAGACTTTAACTACTTCTGATATCTTATTTTCTTAACTGACCCTGAATTTTTTGAACATTTAGGTGACATTTTATGTATGTATGTATCTTTGCTTTTCTCTTTTAATCATGGAAAATAAATAGAAAAACATGAACTGGAGATGAAGATAATAAACAGGCGAGGGCTAATTATGTTTCTGGGTGGCTTCCTTGGTGGCTCAGAGGTTAAAACGTATGCCTGCAATGCGGCAGACTTTGGTTCGATCCCTGGGTCGGGAAGATCCCCTGGAGAAGGAAATGGCAACCCACTCCATTATTCTTGCCTGTAGAATCCCATGGATGGAGAAGCCTGGTGGGCTATAGTTTATGGGGTCTCAAAGAGTCGGACATGACTGAGTGGCTTCAATTTCACTTTCACTCTCAATTATGGATAGTGACATCAAATTCTATAAGAGAGAGTGTTGTTGTTACTGTTCAGTCGATCAGTCACATCTAACTTTTTGTGACCCCATGGACTGCAGCAATGCCAGGCTTCCCTATCCTTCACCATCTCCCTGAGCTTGTTCAAACTCATGTCCATTGAATCAGTGATCCCATCCAACCATCTCGTCCTCTGTTGTCCCCTTCTCCTCCTGCCTTCAATCTTTCCCAGCATCAGGGTCTTTTCTATGAGTCAACTCTTTGCATCAGGTGGCCAAAGTATTGGAGCTTTAGCATCAGTCCTTCCAAAGAATATTCAGGATTTAGACTGGTTGGATCTCCTTGCAGTCCAAGGGACTCTCAAGAGTTTTCTCCAACATCACAGTTTAAAAGCATCAGTTCTTCAGTGTTCAGCCTTCTCTATGCTCTGACTCTCACATCCATACACGACCACTGGAAAAACCATAGCTTTGACTAGATGGATCTTTGTCTGCAAAATAATGTCTCTCCTTTTGAATACACTGTCTAGGTTTGTCATAGCTTTTTTCCAAGAAGCAAGTGTCTGTTAATTTCATGGCTGCAGTCACCATCTGCAGTGATTTTGGAGCCCAAGAAAATAAAGTCTGTCACTGTTTCCACTGTTTCCCCATCTATTTGTCATGAGGTGATGGGACCAGATGCCATAATCTTTGTTTTTTGAATATTGACTTTTAAGCCAACTTTTTCATTCTCCTCTTTCACCCTCATCAGTAGGCTCTTTAGTTCCTCTTCAACCTCTGCCATAAGGGTGGTGTCATCTGCATATCTGGGTTATTGATATTTCTCCTGGCAAACTTGATTCTCAGCTTGTGCTTCATCCAGACCAGCATTTTGCATAATTTACTCTGCATATAAGTTAATTAAGCAGGATGACAATATACAGCCTTGACGTACTCCTTTCCCAATTTTGAACTAGTCCACTGTTTTATGCCCGGTTCTAACTGTTGCTTCTTGATCTGCATACGGAAAGATAAGAGGTAAATTTATTATGACAGTGTGACTGTATTATATATAGGTACTGCTGTAGCTAATGCTTATTAAGTACTTTGCAATTTTTCCATGTGCTTTTAAGGGAATTAATCCACTTTCTCTTCATTACAACCCAAATAGGGAGGTATTACTATCACATCTTTTTATAAATGGGAAAATTAAGAAACAGATATTTAAGAGAATTTTAATTTTGAACCTAGTTTAGATGGCTGTACTAGGAGCTGAACCCAGATAGAATATATCCAGAATACCCATTTCTATGCTATTCAGTATGGATTTGAATGTGTGTGGTTCTGTGAGTGTACATGGGTACATGTATATGCAAAAATACACATTTTATACATACTCTTTGATGAATGCCCCCAGTACCTTTGCTGTTCATAATAATTTGGAGCCTCAAAAAGTGTACTATTGTTTTTTATATTCTAGCATCAAATGTTAATGAAGAATAAACAATAATGTGTTATGAACAAATATATAAGCATAAGCTCAGATGATGCTAATGAACGGATAGACTCCAGAAGAATGGAGGTAAAACCTTTTCATTCTTCTGCCATTTTCGTGGAAAAAGTTGTTTAGAATTTTTTTTGATGACCTTTCAGAAGAACAAGCTAAGCTGTGGTACATCCACAAAAAGAACAAGGAATATTTTGTCAGGAATTGATAATGATGATCAGATTGAGAGAAAAATAGCCATAACATTTGAGATATTTGAGGAAGAGAGATTTATCCATAATTAACTTCAGAAAACAGAATATGTGCCAATGCGCAGAATATATGGACAGCCAGAGTAAAGCTTAGCATTCATAAAATTCTTCACTCTGTGTCTGTGTCTGAGACTATGCTCAGGAAGACATGAACAATTAATTGTCCTTGGGGTAGTGTAAGTGCTCAAATAGCAGTTATAGAGTGGTGGAAACACATAGTGGAAGGGGCATGTAAGTGACTATTATGGGGCTAAGGGAGAGGAGTTGTTGGGAAGAAAGTTCAAGAGAGGAGATGAAGCTATGCTGAACTTGATTGAACATAGGCTATTCAGTAGATGGACAAATGAGGAGGCAAATGTCAAGCCCTTTACCCCCAGGAAAATAAGCACAAAGAAAAGGAAATACATGCAATACTGGGCATAACAGTGTCATTTTTATTATTTTTTTTAAAATGTGATGTCTATTTGAAATAATAAGAATTTAAATTATTTGGGTAATCATATTGCTTATTAGACCTTTGGCTTCCCTAAACCATAAATGAAATAATTTATTTTGAACATTACTATAATAATAATTATTGGGATTCCCTGGTGGCTCAGACAGTGAAGAATCTGCCTGCAATGCAGGAGACCTGGGTTCAATCCCTGGTTGGGAAGATCCTCTGGAGAAGGGAAAGGCTACCCAGTCCAGTATTCTTTCCTGGAGAATTCCATAGAGGAGCCTGACAGGCTACAGAACATAGGGTCGCAAATTAATACTAACCAAAGTTTGTCTTATGAATAGAGAAATACAGTTTACAGAGATAACACTTAAGTTACCTTATCAATGGCTTCTGACTTCATCCTGTTTTTCTTCTCCAATATGGTTGAATATTTTTTGACCATTCCATTTAACTTTGTATTATATTCAGCTAGAGTTTCTTATCTTTCTTGAATGATTCCTTAGGATTAGCTTCTATTAAATATGTTGAAAAGCCACACTTATAGAAGAATCACATGTTGCAAGTCTGCCTACCCAGGCTCTAGAATTAAGGCCAGTAAGAATCTAGATGATCCTGATGAAGAGAAGCAAGAGGCAAAGGAGAAAAGGAAAGATAAACTCATCTGAATGCAGGGTTCCAGAGAATAGCAAGGAGAGATAAGAAAGACTTCCTCAGCAATCAGTGCAAAGAAATAGAGGAAAACAACAGAATGGGAAAGACTAGAGATCTCTTCAAGAAAATTAGAGATATAACAGAAACACTTCATTCAAAGATGGGCTCAATAAAGAACAGAAATGGTATGGACCTAACAGAAGCAGAAGATATTAAGAAGAGGTGGCAGGAATACACAGGAGAACAGTACAGAAAGGATCTTCATGACTCAGATGATCACGATGGTGTGATCACTCACCTAGAGCCAGACGTCCTGGAATGTGAAGTCAAGTGGGCCTTAGGAAGCACCACTATGAACAAAGGTAGTGGAGGTGATGGAATTCCAGTTGAGCTATTTCAAATCCTGAAAGATGATGCTGTGAAAGTGCTGCACTCAATATGCCAGCAAATTTGGAAAACTCAGCAGTGGACACAGGATTGGAAAAGGTCCGTTTTTATTCTAATCCCAAAGAAAGGCAATGCCAAAGAATGCTCGAACTACCACACAATTGCACTCATCTCACACGCTAGTAAAGCAGTGCTCAAAATTCTCCAAGCCAGGCTTCAGCAGTATGTGAATTGTGAACTTCCAGATGTTCATGCTGGTTTTAGAAAAGGCAGAGGAACCAGAGATCAAATTGCCAATATCCTCTGGACCATTGAAAAAGCAAGAGAGTTCCAGAACAACATCTGTTTCTGCTTTATTGACTATGCCAAATCCTTTGACTGTGTGAATCACAATAAACTGGAAAATTCTTCAAGAGATGGGAATACCAGACCACCTGACCTGCCTCTTGAGAAACCGGTATGCAGGTCAAGAAGCAACAGTTAAAACTGGACATGGAACAACAGGCTGGTTCCAAATAGGAAAAGGAATTTGGACATGGAAAAACAGACTGGTTCCAAATAGGAAAAGGAGTATGTCAAGGCCGTATATTGTCACCCTGCTTATTTAACTTCTATGCAGAGTACATCATGAGAAATGCTGGGCTGGAAGAAGCACAAGCTGGAATCAAGATTGCCGGGGGAAATTTCAATAACCTCAGATATGCAGATGACACCACCCTTACAGCAGAAAGTGAAGAAAAACTAAAGAGCCTCTTGATGAAAGTGAAAGAGGAGAGTGAAAAAGTTGGCTTAAAGCCCAACATTTAGAAAACTAAGATCATGGCATCCAGTCCCCTCACTTCATGGCAAATAGATGGGGAAACAGTGGAAACAGTGACAGATTTTATTTTTCTGAGCTCCAAAATCACTGCAGTTGGCAACTGCAGCCATGAAATTAACAGACACTTGCTTCTTGGAAGAAAGGCTATGACAAACCTAGAGAGCATATTAAAAAGCAGAGACACTACTTTGCCAACAAAGGTCCATCTAGTCAAAACTATTGTTTTTCCAGTGGTCATGTATGGATGTGAGAGTTGGACTATAAAGAAAGCTGAGCGCAGAAGAACTGATGCTTTTAAACTGTGGTGTTGGAGAAGACTCCTGAGATTCCCTTGGACTGCAGGGAGATCCAACCAGTCCATCCTAAAGGAAATCAACCCTGAATATTCACTGGAAGGACTGATGTTGAAGCTAAAACTCCAATACTTTGGCCACCTGATGTGAAGAACTGACTCAGTTCTATGACAACCCTGATGCTGGGAAAGATTGAATGTGGGAAGAGAAGGGGATGACAGAGGATGAGATGGTTGGATGGCATCACCAACTCAATGTACCTGAGTTTGAGTAAACTCTGGGAGTTGGTGATGGACAGGACTGTCATGCTGCAGTCCATGGAGTTGCAAGGAGACAGACATGACTGAGCAACTGAGCTGAACTGAACTGACTGAAGAATTTTGATAATATTTTATAAATAAATAATCACTGTGAATATATGGGGAAAATCAATATTTTAAAGAATGTTATTGGAACAGATAAAAATGTTATATTCAATATGAGGAAAAACAATTTTGCAAATTCTATAAAATTATATTATCTATAAAAGTGAATAACATATCAGAGACAAAAGACGTTTTTTGTAAAGATATTCCTTTACTTTGTCAAATTAAATATTCACATTTAATGACAATACTTAAAGCTCTATTTGCGTATATACTTAGATTCCAGATATAAAGCTAAATAATTGATCAAAAGAGACTGAGAGGTATTTTGTGCTGACAAGACATGTATGAAAGAAAAATACTCATCTCATGGCTCATAGCCATTGGAAGCTTTCCCTGTGGGTAGAGGAGATCTGAAAAATCCCAAATGTACTTACTCCCAGATTCCTCTAGTGAATGAACTGAAATCAACAGTCCTCCAAATAAGAAAAATTTTAGGTAATTCTGGCTCTTTCAGTGAACCTTTTCATTTTCATATAAACTATGTGCAGAACACATCTGGCCTAGGAACTATTGAGTGCTGAGACCCGGAGAGCGATAGGAAGGTCTCAGGTAAACCCCTATATCTGCAGCTATGATGTGAGCTCTACCACGATGAGGCAGAAGATTTCTTCTGTGATGAGAAAACAGATCTGTCATAACAGTATCATTATCATTAATCAGTGTCTGTCACTAGTTAATCACTAGAGCAGTAACTCCAGACTTATGAAAGCATAATACAAATACATAAGCACATAATATAAATGTTTATTTATTCATAGAATCTTTACAAAATAGTTGAAAAAAGGAGACAAACATTTTTGAGAAGAGAATAAGAAGAATTTAGAATTGGTAACTTCAAGATGTCATTGAAAAAAAAGTTCACATCATTTTATTCAGGAGATTTAGCTGTGATCCTCATAAGTGAAAGGAAAAACCAGAAGTAGATGATGTTAAAAATTCCCAGCATCTGAAGGACTGGATGAGGATGGCTCACATTTCTCTTTAGCTTGAATTTCTTCCCACTTACCTTCTTAGCGCCCACTTAGCTTCTTTGTTTCTCAAGGTGTAGATCAAAGGATTAAGTGAGGGTGTCACTACAGTGTAGAAGAGGGTGAGGAATTTACTGTACTTCTGTGTGTATTTGCTCTTGGGTTGGATGTAGACAGAAATTATTGTCCCAAAAAACAAAACCACAACAATTAGGTGGGACCCACAAGTCCCAAATGCTTTCCTCCTGCCTTCAGTGGATTTTATCCTCGGCACACTCCTAACAATGCAGCCATAGGAGGCCAGAATAAGCCCCAGAGGTATCACCACATAGAGGACAGAAGCTATGGAGAGCTCATTTTCCAGGAAGGTTGTGTCCACACAGGCAATCTTAATCAGGGCAGGCTCCTCACACATGAAGTCATCCACCATGTGAAGGCTGCAGAGAGGCAACTGGAAAACAAGGATGGTCTGAACCATGGACCCACAAAGCCACTGATCCAGGCCAGAGCTGCTAGTTGCTGGAGAAGCTTTGGGTGCATGATCACTCCATAGTGGAGGGGTCGACAGATAGCATTGAAGCGGTCATAGGCCATAACAGTCAGCAGGACACACTCCGTGGAGCCCAGCCCCAAAGCAACATACAGCTGGATCACACAGCCAGTGTAGCTAATGGTCTTGTCAGGCCCCTTGAGATTCCAAAGTATCTGTGGGACAACACTGGTGGTGAAACAGAGGTCCAGGAAGGAGACATTGGAGAGGAAGAAATACATGGGTGTGTGGAGTTTGGGGTTAAAGTATGAGAGCAGTATGATCGCTGTGTTCCCCATCAGTGTCAGAATGTATATGATAGAGACGACAAGAAGGAGAAGCATCTCCAGGTGGGGCTGGTCAGAAAAGCCCAGTAGGATGAAACCTGCCGGAGTGCCTAGCATTTGCTTCCTTTCATGGCTTAATTGTGAGTCACCGTTCTTGGTCATTCCTATTTTCTTCCTGTGGGAAAGAAAGTCAGATATCATAACCAAAAAAATATAACAAACTAAGTAAAATGAGCACTTTGACACTGATTTTTTAATATAGAGAAATGACAGAGTAAACGTATGCAAAATAAATTGTATAATAGGTTGTCTTGTTACAAAGAGACACACAGAGTCTGAAAACACCAAATGCATTGCAAGGAAATATATAAACATAGAATAGACTTTAGAGAATAACCCAGAACAGAAGTGAGAAGTATCCCAAATTCTCTGAAGACAAAATACACAGGCCATCAATGTGCATAGTGTGAAAAACCAAAGAAATGGAAAGTAAGATGATTGTTACACATACACATACATGATAGATGATAGATATAAAAGAAAAATATTGCCAAATACACTGAGTGAGCAAGAGTCTTAGAAACAAGGCATATAGAATTCGAAAACATAGAACAAAATAGGAATTGTTAGAATTTTCAAAAATGAAGGGTTAGAGATAATTATCATCTAATATTCATTGTTTTTCTCTGAAGCAAATAATTACTGATCTAATAATGTGTGGAGGAAAACTTCTGGAAATCTCCCCATTTGAATCACAGGTCTGCTATTTTATGAATATGCTCTCCAGGAAATTCTATTTACAATCCCCAATAAGCAAGCTCTACCCTACTATGACATGAATAGTTCATATGCTTTAGTGTAGTTTTATTACAAGAGTTCATGAATTCAGCCACTAATGCAATCCAGTGACCTTCCCTAAAGTCAAGTTATGTTGAATTTATCAGTGTCTTTACACTATTAACTTGCAAAGACGAAGAAACACAGGTTATGAGAATTTGTACCTCTAAATGGGTCAGTTTTGAGGTCTTCAAAACAGGTGCAGTCACTTATCTTGGAGATAGAATCTAAACAAGTTGCTTAAAAACAAGCAAATAAACAACAATACCATCCAATGACAATACTGATCTCCCTTAAGTATCCTAGCAAGAAAATTAAACTTACTTCTAAGAATCCTTCACCTTTATAGCACCTCTCAGGCAATTATTGCACAGTCCAGTTTAGAGAGAATAAGTGGCTTATTTTCTTTGGCATCCACAGTAATAATCAGTTGCATTTTAAATTTTGGCCAAGACAAAACTCTCATGTGTTTTGCATAGAGGATGATAATTATTTCCAGAATTATAGCAAAAGAAAGAAACTGATCTTGGTGGTCACATTTGTTAGCATTTTGTATCCGCCATGCATTTTGGTGGTAAAATTAAAACCCTGAGTGTTATGATGCACCAAAATTGACATTGGACCTTACCTGCCTAAATTTCTTCTATTATTCAGTAAAGTGTAAAACAACTGTGTTTTTGAGAGATCCAACATCTCCTGGGGAAAAGACAGCATGTGAGTGGCCTCACTTTGCTTGATGTAATTCTACAGTGTGATAATATTTCCTTAGTGTATTTATGTTACAAGAAAACCAACAATTTCCAGGCAGACACCACACTTAAACTGGTCTCACTCCCTTTCATATTTCTGTTCTTAATCAAAAGGAGGATAAAGGGATTTATATCTGCAAAGAGACAAAGCTGGAAGGTATTCCATAATTTAGAATAAATTTTAGTTTATACATGAAAAACTGCTTTTGTTCACTGCTAAAGCCAAGTAGCTCTGGATTTCCTCAACTATTAAATTGATTTTCTGCCCCTCCCTCTCCACCCACCCCGACCTAAACAGCAAAGTACTAGTTTCCAGAAAGAATGACAATCCAGCTGTGGACATTCTTGGGGATTTTGATGAGAAGTTCAATCATGATCACAGATCTTGGACAAGCAGTGGAGGAACCCCATGTGTGCAGTTTGTTGGCTCCCTTTTTCCTGTAAATCTCATGGACTCAAGTCTCTTCAAATAGATATGCTTGCTTACTCTGCACATACCTCTGGAATTCTTCCGAGGCAACTTCCAATCATTATATTAGAGAGGGAGACAGGTCCCTGGAGAGAGGAATAGCCACAGGAGACATGTGCTTCCTGTTGCTGCTAGAAGACAATCAATTGCAAACACTGCTTCTAAACACTCATGTGCAAAATTGTCAGTGTTATTTAGATATTATCTTAAAAGATTTATATTTGAAATTAGTTTATTAAAATTTGTATTAGTTAAACTCAGTTTTGAACATAGTATGGAGACATGCATATATCTGGAAATACATGCTTGAAGTTTACACACAATTAATGAAGATCCAAGAATAGATCTATAGACTTCTGGGTAATAGGAAATGCTGGGGAAGAAGTGGAGTCTAGCATAAAAGGGGAGAGGCTATTGCAAATTCACGAACTTTTCTATGAAGTGGCTAAAAATAAAGTTTTCATATCAGGAAAGATTCATTGTTACACATATAACATTGTTACTACTTCTTGAAGAACTGGCATTTTTTTATAGTTGCTTTTAAAACACATGATGTATATTCTTCTTTGTGTGAAATGATCCCTTGGGTGCAGTATTTTTACAATGGATATAAGTATATGTATAGAATAATACTTGCATGTATTATACATGCATAATTATAATACAATTTGATAATAAAGTTCATATGGTGAAGTTGTCTATCCAAAAATTCAACCTAGTAAATTTGAAGATCTAATTATTTTTATTGAAAGAGTCATGAGTTGGGCAGCATTCCAATACCAGCTATACAAAACAGGAGGAATTTCTAGGCAGAAGGGGAAAGAGTGGAATGTTTCAGGCTTAGGTCACCTGCATGTGAGGGATGGTCTGGGTCTACGTGTCAGATTACCTCACTGGTGCTGACTAGAAAATTGCAGCCTGATTAAGACTACATTCCTCGGAGAGGTTGTATTTAAATTAGGGAGTTGGTCTTGTTTTGCTGCAGTGGTCTGAGAACAGCTGCCTCTATTTGGGGTCTTTTGTTTCTTTTTTGACACCGAGTAAGAGTCTCAGTTCAGTTCAGTCGCTCAGTCGTGTCCGACTCTGTGACCCCATGAACCGCAGCATACCAGGCCTCCCTGTCCCATCTCCAGTTCCCGGAGTCCACCCAAACTCAAGTCCATTGAGTCGGTAATGCCATCCAACCATCTCATCCTCTGTCGTCCCCTTCTCCTCCAGCCTTCAATCTTTCCCAACATCAGGGTCTTCTCAAGTAAGTCAGCTCTTTGCATTAAGTGGCAAAAATATTGGGGTTTCAGCTTCAACATCAGTCCTTCTAATGAACGCCCAGGACTGATTTCCTTTAGGATGGACTGGTTCATAGCACCAAATATGATTCTCCATATTCTTACTCTTATCTTTCACAATATTCATCTTATGTTCAATCAGTACGTACCCAGCTGTTTCCAAATATTTTTTCCTTTCATTAAATTCATGGAAATTACATTGCATCTACTTTTCAAAGTCCAACTTAAATCTCATCTTTCACAAATGTGTCTTTCATGTGTTAATTAATAAAAATATGAGAAAAGGGGATCTTTTAGGAAATTCAGGTACTCTATTATAAGGGAGTATGTTAGGAAATGACAAGAAATACACTTGGAAGATTTAAAAAAGGACCATATCACAAAGGGACTGATGTATATTATGCTAAGGAGGTGGGGCTTCCTACGATCCCAAGGAGAGTATTTCATATTCGATAAGGTCATGGGACTCCAGATTCTGACTAACTTAAGTTCTAATTCCCAGGGCAAGCTATTGAACTTCTAGCAGGTAAAGATTTCTAAACTATAGTGAGTGAAAGAACAGTTTCAAGTTCCTAGGGTGGAAGGCGATAAGCGAGGTACCACACGTGACGTACTTGAGTACCTGGCACCTAGCAAAACTCAGTGCATGTTTACCCACTGATATATTAATGGTGAGGTTACTCATGGGATGTGGTTAAAACACAACAGTATTTTTATTCCTTTATTCATCTTGCTTGTACCATGTGGCATTCTTTCCTTGGTCCTGGTTTATAGCTTCAGAGTGTGCTATAATTTTTTTGGTCATTTACAAATGGTAAAAGTGTCCACTTATAGTAATAAAGTATTTTCACATTAGTAATTAAAATGTCCGCTGTCAAGTGACAGTTAATCTACACATAAAGATTCTGTGTTTCCTGAGCTTCAGCCTGCTCCCGTCTGAGACCTTGCAGTGGGGTACGGGTGAGCTGAGTTCCTGCCTTCCATCTTGTGCATCTTCCCCTGTGCCTCTAGCTTGATAAGCGCAATTTCAGAACTTGCCAGGACAAACCTGTGCAGAGGGAAAAGGGGAGGTTAGGCAGGACAGTTTAGTTGACTAAATAGATGAAACAAAATTGGCATGATATTGATAATTTTAAAGTGCTTGTTAACATACATGGGTTTATTTTAAATTATTCTATACCATTTTCCATTATTTGAAAGTTTTACAAATTAAGAGCACTAATACTTTGTTCACCGTGTTTCTGATTTCTGGCCTCATTTTATTTTTTTTTTAGCCAAAATGCTCTTATGCTTTTAAACTTCTGAAATGTATTCATTTATAATTCAATATATGGTCAATGTTTTATAAATGTCCTGTGTGTGCCTGAAAATTTTTTGTATGTCTTTACACCTTCAGTGGTTTCACTATATTTATTTTGTAATTTTTGCTGTGCTGTTTAAATTTTCTATATCCTTATTCATTTATGTTTGTATATCTTCTACCAATTTTCCATCTAATTCTGGCTATGAATTTGCCAATTTCCTTTCTTACTTGTTAGGTTTTGCTTCATATTTTGAAGTTATTTGATAGAAAGCATATTAATTTAAGATTATTATAGTTTTCAAGTTAACTAAACAGTTTACATTATGCAGTGTCTCTCCTTGTTCCTAATAATAGTTCTTCCCTTAAAGGCTACCCTTTCTGATACTAGTAAGATCATGCCAGCCTTCTTTTTCAGCTAGTATTCACATGGTATATCTTTTTTGTATTCTTTACATTGCATCTTCTTATAGACTTATCTTATTTTTTAAATTACTCTACTATATACAAAAAGAATATATGGAAAGTATTAATGTTCTATCCTAATATGGACATAAGGATATCATTTTCAATAGATTTAAAAAATGTATTGTATACTTAAAATTATAAGATTTTAAATGATTTGGGTAATCTTATTGCTTAGTAAGCATTTACCTGTCCTAATCAATCAGTGAAGTAATTTGATTTGAATATAACCAGTTTTAATTATTAATGTCAATAAAATTTTATCTATGAACAGAGATATAGAAAGTTTACTTAGACACCACTTGTTAACCTTATCAATGCCTCTGACTAAATCATATACTTTCTTCTCCAATATAGTTGCTTTTCTTTACTAATTTATTCTACTTCTTAATAGCCAGAAAGAATTTATCTTTGTTAAAATGATCTAGGAATTAATCTCTATTAAAAGAATTAATTTTTTTGACAGTAGCACACAGCACCGGGGAAATTAGCTCCCCAACCAGGGATCAAACCATGCGTCCTGCTTTGGAAGCAGGCAGTCTTAACCACTGGACCACCAGGGAAGTCTCTATTTAAGAAAAAAACAGACTATAAAGCCATAGCATGTTGCAAGTGTATCTAAGCAGGTTCTAGAATTAAAGCCAATAAACTATTGATAATATTTTATAAACAAGTAACTATGTGGAAATGGGTAAAATAAGGTCAATATTTTTATACTGAACATATTACCAAAATTTTAAAGTACCTTATTGCTGCTGCTGCTGCTAAGTCGCTTTAGTCCTGTCCGACTCTGTGCGACCCCATAGACGGCAGCCCACCAGGCTCCCACGTCCCTGGGATTCTCCAGACAAGAACACTGGAGTGGGTTGCCATTTCCTTCTCCAGTGCATGAAAGTGAAAAGTGAAAGTGAAGTCGCTCAGTAGTGTCTGACTCCTAGCGACCCCATGGAATGCAGCCTACCAGGCTCCTTCATACATGGGATTTTCCAGGCAAGAGTATTGGAGAGGGGTGCCATTGCCTGTTCTGAAACTATGTTATTAGAATAGAAAAACTTTATATTCAATATGAAGAGAATTATTTTCCAAAGTTATGATATCCATAAAAGTGAATAACACATAGGAGGCCAAACATATGTCTTGGTAAAGAAATCTATATATTGCGAAAAATATACATATTTGAATTAAATGACAATACTTAAAATTCTAATGCATATTTGCTGAGATTCCAGATAGAGAATTAAAGAATTGATCAAAAGAGATTGAGAGCCATTATGTGAGGACAAGAGATATATAAATGAGAAATACTCGGTCTCATGGCTCATATCTCTTGGAAGCTTTCTCTGTGGGTGGGAGAGATCAGAAAAATCCCTGGATGTACTTAGTCCCAGATGCCTCTAGTAAATGAACAAGAATCAGTAAACCCCCAAAAGAAAAACTGTTAGGTAATTGTTGATTTTCCAGTGGACTTTTATGTTGTATGTAAACAACAGACAGAACAGTTACAGCCTGTGGAAATACTGAATGAGAGATCTGGAGAACAATAGAAAGTTCTCAAGAAAGTTCTGTTTCTAAGAGGCAGGTGATTTCTTCTGCGATGAGAAAATAGATCTGTCATGAACATATCCACCCTGCCATTAATTAATCTCTAGAGCAATAACTCCAGGATTTGGAAAATTATAATACATATACATATGCACCACTATAAATGTTTATTTATTTCTTCATAGCATATTTAGAAAACAGCCAAAAGAAAAAAGAGATATAATATTTCTGGAAAAGAATCTGAGAAGGATTTACAGTAGGCAGCTTCAGGATGAAAGAAAATTTCATACCATTTTATTCTGGAGATTTAGCTGTGATCTTTACAAACAAAAGGAAAAACCAAAATTAGATGATGCTAAAAGTCCTTAATATCTGAGGGATTGTATGAGGATATTTCACATTTCTCCCTAACTTGGGTTTCTTCCCAGCAACCTTCTTAGCGCCCACTTAGCTTCTTTGTTTCTCAAGGTGTAGATCAAAGGATTAAGTGAGGGTGTCACTAGTGTAGAAGAGGGTAAGGAATTTACTGTACTTCTGTGTGTATTTGCTCTTGGGTTGAATGTAAATGGAAGCTAGAGTCCCAAAAAACAAAACCACAACAATTAGGTGGGACCCACAAGTCCCAAATGCTTTCCTCCTGCCTTCAGTGGATTTTATCCTCAGCACACTCCGAACAATGCAGCCATAGGAGGCCAGAATAAGCCCCAGAGGTATCACCACATAGAGGACAGAAGCTATGGAGAGCTCATTTTCCAGGAAGGTTGTGTCCACACAGGCAGTCTTAATCAGGGCAGGCTCTTCACACATGAAGTCATCCACCATGTGATGGCTGCAGAGAGGCAACTGGAAAACAAGGATGGTCTGAACCATGGACCCCACAAAGCCACTGATCCAGGCCAGAGCTGCTAGTTGCTGGAGAAGCTTTGGGTACATGATCACTCCATAGTGGAGGGGTCGACAGATAGCATTGAAGCGGTCATAGGCCATAACAGTCAGCAGGACACACTCCGTGGAGCCCAGCCCCAGAGCAACATACAGCTGGATCACACAGCCAGTGTAGCTAATGGTCTTGTCAGGCCCCTTGAGATTCCAAAGCATCTGTGGGACAATACCGGTGGTGAAACAGAGGTCCAGGAAGGAGAGATTGGAGAGGAAGAAATACATGGGTGTGTGGAGTTTGGGGTTAAAGTATGAGAGCAGTATGATCGCTGTGTTCCCCATCAGTGTCAGAATGGATATGATAGAGACGACAAGAAGGAGAAGCATCTCCAGGTGGGGCTGGTCAGAAAAGCCCAGTAGGATGAAACCTGCCAGAGTGCTAGCATTTGCTCCTTTCATTGCTTAATTGTGAGTCACCGCTCTTGGTCATTCCTATTTTCTTCCAGTGGGAAAGAAAGTCAGATCATAATCATAAAAATACAACAAACTAGGTAAAATGAGCACTTTGACACTGATTTTTTTAATATAGAGAAATAGTAAAATTACACAAAATAAATTGTGTAACAAGTTTTCTTTCTGTGTAAAGAACACACAGAGTCTGAAAATACCACATTCATTGCAAGGATATATATAAACATGGAATTGAGATAGATATACAAGCTGGATTTAGAAAAGTCAGAGAAACCAGAGATCAAATTGCTAATATCTGCTGGATCACTCAAAAAGCAAGAAAACATCTACTTTTGCTTTATTGACTATGCCAAAACGTTTGGCTGTGTGGATCACTACAGTGTGGAAAATTCTTTTTTTTTTTTTTTAAGCCTTTTATTTTATTTTATTTATTTTTTTTAAATTTTTTTTATTTTTTAAATTTTAAAATCTTTAATTCTTACATGCTGTTCCCAAACATGAACCCCCCTCCCACCTCCCTCCCCACAACATCTCTCTGGGTCATCCCCATGCACCAGCCCCAAGCATGCTGCACCCTACGTCAGACATGGACTGGCGATTCAATTCTTACATGACAGTATACATGTTAGAATTCCCATTCTCCCAAATCATCCCACCCTCTCCCTCTCCCTCTGAGTCCAAAAGTCCGTTATACACATCTGTGTCTTTTTTCCTGTCTTGCATACAGGGGTCGTCATTGCCATCTTCCTAAATTCCATATATATGTGTTAGTATACTGTATTGGTGTTTTTCTTTCTGGCTTACTTCACTCTGTATAATCGGCTCCAGTTTCATCCATCTCATCAGAACTGAGTTCAAATGAATTCTTTTTAACGGCTGAGTAATACTCCATTGTGTATATGTACCACAGCTTTGCTTATCCATTCATCTGCTGATGGACATCTAGGTTGTTTCCATGTCCTGGCTACTATAAACAGTGCTGCGATGAACATTGGGGTACATGTGTCTCTTTCAATTCTGGTTTCCTCAGTGTGTATGCCCAGCAATGGGATTGCTGGGTCATAAGGTAGTTCTATTTGCAATTTTTTAAGGAATCTCCACACTGTTCTCCATAGTGGCTGTACTAGTTTGCATTCCCACCAACAGTGTAGGAGGGTTCCCTTTTCTCCACACCCTCTCCAGCATTTATTGCTTGCAGATTTTTGGATTGCAGCCATTCTGACTGGTGTGAAGTGGTACCTCATTGTGGTTTTGATTTGCATTTCTCTAATAATGAGTGATGTTGAGCATCTTTTCATGTGTTTGTTAGCCATCCGTATGTCTTCTTTGGAGAAATGTCTATTTAGTTCTTTGGCCCATTTTTTGATTGGGTCGTTTATTTTTCTGGAATTGAGCTGCATAAGTTGCTTGTATATTTTTGAGATTAGTTGTTTGTCAGTTGCTTCATTTGCTATTATTTTCTCCCATTCAGAAGGCTGTCTTTTCACCTTGCTTATATTTTCCTTTGTTGTGCAGAAGCTTTTAATTTTAATTAGATCCCATTTGTTTATTTTTGCTTTTATTTCCAGTATTCTGGGAGGTGGATCATAGAGGATCCTGCTGTGATTTATGTCTGAGAGTGTTTTGCCTATGTTCTCCTCTAGGAGTTTTATAGTTTCTGATCTTACATTTAGATCTTTAATCCATTTTGAGTTTATTTTTGTGTACGGTGTTAGAAAGTGATCTAGTTTCATTCTTTTACAAGTGGTTGACCAGTTTTCCCAGCACCACTTGTTAAAGAGATTGTTTTTACTCCATTGTATATTCTTGCCTCCTTTGTCAAAGATAAGGTGTCCATATGTGTGTGGATTTATCTCTGGGCTTTCTATTTTGTTCCATTGATCTATATGTCTGTCTTTGTGCCAGTACCATACTGTCTTGATGACTGTGGCTTTGTAGTAGAGCCTGAAGTCAGGCAAGTTGATTCCTCCAGTTCCATTCTTCTTTCTCAAGATTGCTTTGGCTATTTGAGGTGTTTTGTATTTCCATACAAATCTTGAAGTTATTTGTTCTAGTTCTGTGAAAAATGTGGCTGGTAGCTTGATAGGGATTGCATTGAATTTGTAAATTGCTTTGGGTAGTATACTCATTTTCACTATATTGATTCTTCCGATCCATGAACATGGTATATTTCTCCATCTATTAGTGTCCTCTTTGATTTCTTTCATCAGTGTTTTATAGTTTTCTATATATAGGTCTTTAGTTTCTTTAGGTAGATATATTCCTAAGTATTTTATTCTTTTCGTTGCAATGGTGAATGGAATTGGGAATACCAACACACATGACCTGCCTCTTGAGAAATCTGTATTCAGGTCAAGGAGCAAGTTAGAGGGGGACATGGAACAACAGACTGGTTCCAAATCGGGAAAGGAGTGCATCAAGGCTGTATATTGTCATCCTGCTTATTTAACTTATATGAAGAGTACATCATGTGGAATGCTGGGCTGGATGAGGCACAAGCTGGAATCAAGATTGCTGGCAGAAATATCAATAACCTCAGATATGCAGATGACACCACCCTTATGGGAGAAAGTGAAGAAGAACTAAAGAGCCCCTTGATTAAGGTGAAAGAGGAAAATGAAAAAGTTGGCTGAATTTAATATTCATAAAAATAAGACCATGGCATCTGGTCCCATCACTTCATGGCAAATAGATGTGGAAACAATGGAAATAGTGAGAGACTATTTTTCTGGGCTTCAAAATCGCTGCAGATGGTGACTGCATCCCTGAAATTAAAAGACACTTGCTCCTTGAAAGAAAAGCTATGACAAAACTAGACAGCTTACTAAAAAGCAGAGACATTACTTTATCAACAAAGGCCCGTTTAGTCAAAGCTATGGTTTTTCCAGTAGTCATGTATGGGTGTGAGAGTTGGACTATAAAGACAGCTGAGCACCAAAGAATTAATGCTTTTGAACTGTGTTGTTGGAGAAGACTTTTAGAGTTCCTTGGACTGCAAGGAGATCAAACCAGTCAATCCTAAAGGAAATCAGTCCTGAATATTCATTGGAAGGACTGATGCTGAAGCTGAAACTCCAATACTTTGGCCACTTGATCTGAAGAACTGACTCACTGGAAAAGACCCTGATGCTGGGAAAGACTGAAGGCATAAGGAAAGAGGATGACAGAGAATGAGATGGTTGGATGGCATTACTGACTTGATGGACATGAGTTTGAGCAAGCTCTGGGTGTTGGTGATGGACAGGGAAGCCTGGCGTGCTGCAGTCCATGGTGTCACAAAAAATCTGACATGACTGATTGACTGAACTGAATTGAAATGAGAATAGACATTAGAGCATAATCCAGAACAGATGTGAGAAGTATCTCAAATTCTCTGAAAACAAAATACATGGGCTGTCAACGTGCATAGTATGAAAAACCAAAGAAATGGAAGGTAAGATGATTGTTACATGTATTCGTACAGGATAGATGATAGATAAAAAAGAAAAATATTGCCAAATACACTGAGTGAGCAAGAGTCTGAGAAACAAGGCCTATAGAATTCCAAACATGGAACAAAATAGGAATTGTTAGGATTTTCAAAAATGAAGGGTTAGAGATAATTATCATTAATATTCATTGTTTTTCTGTGAAGCAAATAATTACTGATCTAAAAAGTGTGGAGGAAAACTTCAGAAATCTCCGCATTTGAATCACAGGTCTGCTATTTTATGAATATGCTCTCCAGGAAATTCTATTTACAATCCCCAAGAAGCAAGCTCTACTGTATATGACATGAATAGTTCATATGCTTTAGTGTAGTTTTATTACAAGAGTTCATGAATTCAGCCACTAATGCAATGCAGTGACCTTCCCTAAAGTAAGTTATGTTGAATTTATGAGTGTCTTTACACTATTAATTTGCAAAGATTAAGAAACACAGTTATGAGAATTTGTACCTCTAAATGGTCAGTTTTGAGGTCTTCAAAACAGGTGCAGTCACTTATCTTGGAGATTGAATCTAAACAAGTTGCTTAAAAACAAATAAATAACCAACAAAACCATCCAATGACAATACTGATCTCCCTTAAGTATCCTAGCAAGAAAATTAAACTTACTTCTAAGAATCCTTCACCTTTGTAGCATCTCTCAGGCAATTATTGCACAGTCCAGTTTAGAGAGAATAAGTGGCTTATTTTCTTTGGCATCCGTAGTAATAATCAGTTGCATTTTAAATTTTGGCCAAGACAAAACTCTCATGTGTTTTGCACAGAGAATGATAATTATTTCCAGAATTGTAGCAAAAGAAAGAAACTGATCTTGGTGGTCACACTGGTTAGCATTTTTCTATCTGTCCACGCATTTTGGTGGTAAAATTAAAACCCTGAGTGTTATGATGCACCAAAATTGATATTGACCTTACATGGCTAAATTTCTTCTATTATTCAGTAAAGTGTAAAACAACTGTGCTTTTGAAAGATCCAACATCTCCTGGGGAAAAGACAGCATGTGAGTGGCCTCACTTTGCTTGATGTAATTCTACAATGTAATAATATTTTCTTGTGTATTTATGTTACAAGAAAAACCAACTATTTCCGAGCAGATACCACACTGAAACTGGTCTCGCTCCCTTTCACATTTCTGTTCTTAATCAAGATGAGGATAAAAGGATTTATATCTGCAAAGAGACGAAGCCGGGAATTATTCCATAATTAAGAATCAATGTCAGTTTATACATGAAAAACTGCTTTTTTTTTCACTGTTTAAGGCAGGTAACTCTGGATTTCTTCAACTTTTAAAATGGATTTTCTTTTCCTTCCCCCACCTAAACAGCAAAGTACTACTTTCCAGAAAGAATGACAGTCCAGCTGTGGACATTCTTGGGGATTTTGATGAGAAGTTCAATCATGATCACAGATCCTGGACAAGCAGTGGAGGAACCCCATGTGTGCAATTTGTTGGCTCCCTTTTTCCTGTAATCTCATGGCTCAAGTCTCTTCAGATGGATGGTGGTTAGCTTGCTTACTCTGCACACACCTCTGGAGTTCTTCCCAGACAACTTCCTATCAGTATATTAGAGAGGAAGACATTCCCTGGAGAGAGAAGAGCCATGGAGACTATGCTTCTGTTGCTGTTGAAAGACAATCAATAGCACACCACCTTCTAAACACACATGTACAAAATTGTCAATGTTCTTTAGATAGTATCTTAAAAGATTTATTTTTTGAAATTAGTTCATTAAAATTTTTATTAAACTCAGTTTTGAACATAGTATGGAGACATGCGTATATCTGGAAATATGTGCTTGAAGTTTACACACAATTAACGAAGATCCAAGAATAGATCTATAGACTTCTGGGTAATAGGAAATGTTGGGGAAGAAGTAGAGTCTAGTATCTAGTATAAAAGGGGAGAGACTATTGCAAATTCATGAACTCTTCTTGCTGCTGCTGCTGCTAATTCGCTTCAGTTGTGTCTGACTCTGTGCAACCCCATAGATGGTAGCCTCCATCACTGGGATTCTCCAGGCAAGAATACTGGAGTGGGTTGCCATTTCCTTCTTAGAAGTGGCTAAAAATAAAGCTTTTATATCAGAAAAGATTTATGCTACACACATAACATTGTTATTACTTCTTGAAGAATTGATATTTTTTTATAGTTGCTTTTAAAACACATGGTGTACATCCTGGTTTGTGTGAAATGATTCACTGCATGCAGTTTATTTTTACGATGGATATTTGTGTAGAATAATACATGCATATAATTTGAAAATAAAGTTCATATACTGCAGTTGTCTATGCAAAAATTCAACCTAGTAAATTTGAAGATCGAATTGGTTTTATTGAATGAGTCATGAATTAGGCAGCATCCCATTTATCAAGTAGAGAAGAGCTGTACAAAAGAGGAGGAATTTATATGCCAAAGGGGAAAGAGTGCATTGTTTCAGGCTTAGGTCACTTGCGTGTGAGGAACAGTCTGGGTCTCTGTGTCAGGTTACCTTACTGGTGCTGACTAGAAAATTGCGGACTGATTAAGACTACATTCCTCGGAGAGGTTGTATTTAAATTAGGTACTTGGTCATGGTTTGCTGAAGTGGTCTGAGAAGAGCTGACTCCATTTGGGGCCTTTTGTTTCTTTTTTCAGTTCAGTCCAGCTCAGTTGGTTGCTCAGTTGTGTCTGACTCTTTGCAAGCCCATGGACTGTAGCACACCAGGCCTCCCTTCCACCACCAACATGTGAAGTCTGCTCAAACTCATGTCCATCGAGTTGGCTATCCAACCATCTCATCCTCTGTTGTCCCCTTCTCCTCCTGTCTTCAATCATTCCCAGCATCAGGGTCTTTTCCAAGAGTCAGTTCTTCGCATCAGGTGGCCAAAGTATTGGGAGTTTCAACTTCACCATCAGTCCTTCCAATGAACATCCAGGACTGACTTCCTTTAGTATTGACTGGTTAGATCTCCTTGCAGTCCAAGGTACTGTCAAGAGTTTTCCCAACACCACAGTTCAAAAGCATCAATTCTTCTGCACTCAGCTTTCTTTATAGTTCAACTCTCACATCCATACACATGGCTACTGGAAAAAAGAGCTTGACTAGACAGACCTTTGTCAGCAAAGTAATGTCTCCTTTTTAGCAAGTTGTCTAGGTTGGTCACAGCTTTTTTCCCAAGAAGCAAGCATCTTTTAATTTTATCATTTCAGCCACTGTCCGTAATGATTTTGGAGCCCAAGAAAATAAAGCCTGTCACTGTTTCCATTGTTTCCCCACCTATTTGCCGTGAAGTGATAGGCCGGATGCCATGATCTTAGTTTTCTGAAATTTTGAGTTTTCAGCCAACTTTTTCACTCTCCTCTTTCGCTTTCATCAAGAGGCTCTTCAGTTCTTTGCTTTCTGCCATCAGGGTCATGTCATCTGCATATATGAGGCTATTAATATTTCCTTTATATATTTTTCTTTTTTAACATCAAGTAAAAGCCTTATGGCAGGAAGTGAAGAGGAACTAAAAAAGCCTCTTGATCAAAGTGAAGTGGAGAGTGAAAAGTTGGCTTAAAGCTCAACATTCAAAAAACGAACATCATGGATGGCATCTGGTCCCATCACTTTATGGGAAAACAGTGGAAACAGTGTCAGACTTTATTTTTTGCAGCTCCAAAATCACTGCAGATGGTGATTGCAGCCATGAAATTAAAAGACACTTACTCCTTGGAAGAAAAGTTATGACCAACAGCATATTGAAAAGCAGAGACATTACTTTGCCAACAAAGGTCCGTCTAGTCAAGGCTATGGTTTTTCCAGTGGTCATGTATGGATGTGAGAGTTGGACTGTGAAGAAAGCTGAGCGCCGAAGAATTGATGCTTTTGAACTGTGGTGTTGGAGAAGACTCTTGAGAGTCCCTTGGACTGCAAGGAGATCCAACCAGTCCGTTCTGAAGGAGATCAGCCCTAGGATTTCTTTGGAAGGAATGATGCTAAAGCTGAAACTGCAGTACTTTGGCCACCTCATGTGAAGAGTTGATTCATTGGAAAAGACTCTGATGCTGGGAGGGATTGAGGGCAGGAGGAGAAGGGGACGACCGAGGATGAGATGGCTGGATGACATCACGGACTCGATGGACGTGAGTCTGAGTGAACTCCGGGAGATGGTGATGGACAGGGAGGCCTGGCATGCTGCGATTCTTGGGTTGCAAAGAGTCGGACGTGACTCAGCAACTGAACTGAACTGAAAAGTCTGAATAGCAGAAAATTCGATTCTCCATATTCTAACTCCTGTCTTTCACGACATTCATCTTATGTTCAATCAGTAGACACCAGCTGTTTCTGAGTATTTTTTCCTTTCATTATATTTATGGAAATTACACTGTATACTTCTCAAGGTCAGTTCAGTTCAGCATCTGGGAAATTAGTTCCCCAACCAGGGATCAAACCATGCCTCCTGCTTTGGCAACATGCAGTCTTAACCACTGGACCACCAGGGAAATCCCTATTTAAAAAAAAGCAGACTACATTCATAAAACCATAGCATGTTGCAAGTATATCTAAGCAGGCTCTATAATTAAAGCCAATAAACTATTGATAATATTTTATAAGCAAATAACTATGTGGATATGGCAAAATAAGGTCAATATTTTTAAACTGAACATAATATGAAATTTAAAGTATGTAATTAGAATAGATAAAACTTTATATTGAATATGAAGAGAATTATTTTCTCAAGTTATGATATCCATAAAAGTGAATTACATATAGGAGGCCAAAGACATGTTTCGGTAAAGAAATCTATTTATTGTGACAAATATAGATATTTAGATTAAATGACAATACTTTAAAATGCCAATGCATATTTGCTTATATTCCAGATAAAGAGTTAAAGAACTGATCAAAAGAGATTGAGAGCCTTTATGTGAGGACAAGAGATGTATAAATGAGAAATATTCAGTCTCATGGCTCATATCTCTTGGAAGCTTTCTCTGTGGGTGGGAGAGATCAGAAAAATCCCTGGATGTACTTAGTCCCAGATGCCTCTAGTAAATGAACAAGAATCAATAATCCCTCGAAAGAAAAACTGTTAGGTAATTGTTGATTTTCCAGTGGACCTTTATGCTTGTATGTAAACAAAGACAGAACAGTTACAGCCTGTGGAAACACTGAATGAGAGATCTGGAGAACGATAGAAAGTTCTCAAGAAAGGTCTATCTCTATGAGGCAGGTGATTTCATCTGTGATGACAAAATAGATCTGTCATGAACATATCCACCCTGCCATTAGTTAATCTCTAGAGCAATAACTCCAGGATTTGGAAAATTATAATATGTATACATATACACCACTATAGATATTTATTTATTTCTTCATAGTTTCTTTAGAAAACAGCCAAAAGGAAAAAGAGACATAACATTTCTGGAAAGGAATATGAGGATTTACAGTAGGCAGCTTCAGGATGTCACTGAAAGAAAACTTCATAACATTTTATTCAGGAGATTTAGCTGTGATCCTCATAAGTGAAAGGAAAAACCAAAATTAGATGATGCTAAAAGTCCTTAATATCTGAGGGATTGTATGAGGATATTTCACATTTCTCCCTCACTTGAATCTCTTCCCAGCAATTTTCTTAGCGCCCGCTTAGCTTCTTTGTTTCTAAAGGTGTAGATCAAAGGATTAAGTGAGGGTGTCACTACAGTGTAGAAGAGGGTAAGGAATTTACTGTACTTCTGTGTGTATTTGCTCTTGGGTTGAATGTAAATGGAAGCTAGAGTCCCAAAAAACAAAACCACAACAATTAGGTGGGACCCACAAGTCCCAAATGCTTTCCTCCTGCCTCCAGTGGATTTTATCCTCAGCACATTCCAAACAATGCAGCCATAGGAGGCCAGAATAAGCCCCAGAGGTATCACCACATAGAGGACAGAAGCTATGGAGAGCTCATTTTCCAGGAAGGTTGTGTCCACACAGGCAGTCTTAATCAGGGCAGGCTCTTCACACATGAAGTCATCCACCATGTGATGGCTGCAAAGAGGCAACTGGAAAACAAGGATGGTCTGAACCGTGGACTCCACAAAGCCACTGATCCAGGCCAGAGCTGCTAGTTGCTGGAGAAGTTTGGGTGCATGATCACTCCATAGTGGAGGGGTCGACAGATAGCATTGAAGCGGTCATAGGCCATAACAGTCAGCAGGACACACTCCGTGGAGCCCAGCCCCAGAGCAACATACAGCTGGATCACACAGCCAGTGTAGCTAATGGTCTTGTCAGGCCCCTTGAGATTCCAAAGCATCTGTGGGACAATACTGGTGGTGAAACAGAGGTCCAGGAAGGAGAGATTGGAGAGGAAGAAATACATGGGTGTGTGGAGTTTGGGGTTAAAGTATGAGAGCAGTATGATCGCTGTGTTCCCCATCAGTGTCAGAATGTATATGATAGAGACGACAAGAAGGAGAAGCATCTCCAGGTGGGGCTGGTCAGAAAAGCCCAGTAGGATGAAACCTGCCGGAGTGCTAGCATTTGCTCCTCTCATTGCCTAATTGTGAGTCACCGCTCTTGGTCATTCCTATTTTCTTCCTGTGGGAAAGAAAGTCAGATATTAAAGTCAGTGGAAAAATAACTGAGTAAAGTGAGCATTTTGATAGTGATTTTTATATAGAGAAATAACAGACAAAATAAAATTGTGGAAAATAAAAAATGTAACGTGTTGACTTGTTATACAGAAAGAAATATACAACATCATGAAAACACTCAGTGCTTAAAATATATATATATAAATACAGAATAGAATTAGAACATATAGAAAAGCAAGTTTGAAACGTGTCCCAAATTCTCTGAAGATAAAATATGCAGGCCATTACTGTGCATAGTGTAAAAACCAAAGAAATTGAAAGAAAGATGATGGTTACACATATGCATACATGATAGATAATAGATATAAAAGATAAGTTGAAAAATACATTGAGAGAACAAGAGTCTAACAAGGTACACAGAACTGGAGACCTACAGACAAATTAAGAAGAGTTAGAATTTTCACATTGCAAGTGTTAGATATGGTTATCATTAATATTCATTCTTTTTCTGTGAAGCAAATAATTACTAAACTGATAATTGTATTAAAGGAAACTTCTGTGATCTCCCTAATTGAGTCACTAGTCTGACAACTTTCTAGAGAGAAATACTTTCTAGTATTTACTTTCTAGAGAGTAAATACTACTCTCTAGAAAAATCTACTTTACAGTCCCTAAAGTAGCAAACCCTTGCCCTTAGTAGCCCCTCAGGTCACATACTTTAATGTCATTTTATTACAAGAGTACACGAATTCAGCCACCTAGTACTATGTGTTGACTCTGTTAAAAGTAAATTATGTAGAACCTACCTATATCTTTTTAACTATTAACTTGCAAAGATTAAGAGATACAGTTATGAAAATTTGTGGTTCTGAATGTCAGTTCAGAGATCTCCAAAATGGTTGCAGTCATTTACTTGTGATATCAAATCTAAACAAATTCCTTAAAAACAAAGTAATAAAAATCAACAACAAACCCTCCATTGAAAATTTCTGATTTTCCCTTAAATATCTCCACTAGAAAATAAAACTTACTTCTAAGAACCCATGGCTATTACAATGACTCTTAGACAATTATTGCATAGTCCAGTTTAGACAGAATAAGTGGCTTATCCAAGGGAAAAATCAGTTAAATTTTGAATTTTTGCTAAGACAAAACTATCATGTAGTTTGAGTAGAGTATGATTGTTTTTCCAGAATTAGAGCAAAAGAAAGTAACTGACCCTGGTGATCACGTTGTTTAGCATCTGTCTATCTGCCCATGCATTTTGGTGGGAAAAAAAAAACCCTGAATTAAAATTAACACTAGATACACTAAAATTGACATTGACCTTATCTGGCTTACTTTGACTCTACTATTCAGTAAAGAATAAAATAACTATATTGTTGAAATATTCAATGACTCCAGGAAAAATGTCAGCACATGAGTGACCTCATTTTGCTTGATGTAATTCTACATTTTCACAAATTTTTCCTTGTGCATTTATGTTGCAAGAATAACCAATATTTTCCAAACAGACCACACTGAACCTGTTCTCTCTTTCTGTTGTTAATCAAGGTGACAATACAGAGATTTACATCTGCAAAGAGGAGAAGGTAGTCAATCATTCATCATTAGTCAAACTACTTCCATTCACTGCTGAAGGCAAGTAGCTCTAGATTTCTTCAACTTTTAAAATGAATTTTCCTTTTTTCCACTTTTTTGTTTTTGAGTATATGTGCTGCCAAAGTGAGCACTTTCCCTTTTTCCCAAAAACAACAGAGAGTAAGTTCTACCTTCTGGAAAGAATGGCAATCCAGGGTAGAGGTTCTTGGGGGTTTTGATGAAAAGTTCAATCATGATCACAGATCTAGGACAGGCAGTGGAGGAACCCCATGTGGGCAGTAAACTCAGTCTCTCCTGTTATCTCATACCCCTGTAATCTCAAATCCCTCTAATCAGAAGCTCTTTTCAGATGGATGGTGGTTAGCTTGTTTACTCAGCACAAATTTCTTGAGTTTTTCTTCCCAGGTAACTTCCCATCACTATATTAAAGAGAGAGAGACAGGCCCCTGGAGAGAGAAGAGCCACAGAGACTTGTGCTTCTGTTGTCAGTGGAAGATAATCAATTGCATAATGCCTTGTAAACACATGCCTGCATGTACACAGGCATTTTGCTGTAAAGGTATTCAAAAGAGATACTTTCATGTTGTCATAGTATACTGGATAACAGATAGAAAGGACCAATGAAGTTCCAGTCTGTGAGAACATCCTTTAGTTCTACACATAATAAAATTTGCAGAGCCTGTTAAGGTCTTTCACCTACTTTCTATTACATACTATTAAATAAAGCTAGATAATATTGTGTCAATATTATTTAAATAGTACCTTAAAAGATTTTTTATTGAAGTATAGTTGAGTTACAATGTGTTAATTTCAGGTGTACATCAAATTGATCCAACTTTATACATATATAGTTTATATATTCTTGTATTTTTAATATATATTTATATCTGATTTATGATGTTTAGTTGTTAACTCATGTCCAACTCTTTTGTGACCTCATGGACTGAGGTCCACCAGGCTTCTCTGTCCATGGGATTTTCCAGGCAAGAATACTGGAGTGGGTTGCCATTTCCTTCTCCAGGGGATCTTCCTGACCCAAAGATTGAATTCATGTCTCCTATATTGGTAGGCAGATTATTTACCACTGAGCCATGCTGCAAAGCCCCATATATAATATATATGTACATCTACATTCTTTTAATATTCTTTTGTATTATAGATTATCACCAGCTATTGAAGTCCATATGCTTTACAGGGACTGATATTCAATAGCTTGTTTTAATTTATTTTATAGTACTATATAGTAGTGTTTTTCTGTTAACCTAAACTTCTCATTTATTCCTCATTAAAAGTTTAATTCATTAAAGTTTTTGTTAGAGAAACTCAGTTTTGTACACACACATGCCACAGAATATTTTAAGGAATGGTTAAAAATAAAGCCTTTGTGGGGAACCTGGTCAACCACTTGTAAAAGAATGAAACAGAACACTTTCTAACACCATTCACAAAAATAAATTTAAAATGGATTAAAGATCTAAATGTAAGACCAGAAACTATAAAACTCCTAGAGAAAAATATAGGCAAAACACTCTCCAACATAAATCACAGCAGGATCCTCTATGACCCACCTCCCAGGGTAATGGAAATAAAAGCAAAAATAAACAAATGGGACCTAATTAAACTTAAAAACTTTTGCACAACGAAGGAAACTATAAGCAAGGTGAAAAGACAGCCTTCGGAATGGGAGAAAATAATAGAAAACAAAGCAATGGACAAAGAATTAATCTCAAAAATATACAAGCAACTCCTGCAGTTCAATTCCAGAAAATGAAATGACCTAATCAAAAAATGGGCCAAAGAACTAAGCAGACATTTCTCCAAAGAAGACATACAGATGGCTAACAAACACATAAAAAGATGCTCAACATCACTCATTATCAGAGAAATGCAAATCAGAACCACAATGAGGTGTCATTTCACGCCAGTCAGAATGGCTGTTATCCAAAAGTCTACAAGCAATAAATGCTGGAGAAGGTGTGGAGAAAAGGGAACCCTCTTACTCTGTTGGTGGGAATGCAAACCAGTGCAGCCACTATGGAGAACACTGTGGAGATTCCTTAAAACACTGGAAATAGAACTACCATACAACCCAGCAATCCCATTGCTGGGCATACACACTGAGGAAACCAGAAGTGAGAGAGACACATGTACCCCAGTGTTCATTGCAACACAGTTTATAATAGCCAGGACATGGAAGCAACCTAGAAGTCCATCAGCAGAGAATGGATAAGAAAGCCGTGGTACATATACACAATGGAGTATTACTCAGCCATTAAAAAGAATACATTTGAATCAGTTCTAATGAGGTGGATGAAATTGGAGCCTATTATACAGAATGAAGTAAGCCAGAAAAAAAAAAACATCAATACAGTATCAGTTCAGTTCAGTTCAGTCGCTCAGTCATGTCCGACTCTTTGTGTCCCCATGAATCGCAGCACACCAGGCCTCCCTGTCCATCACCAACTCCCAGAGTTCACTCAGATTCACGTCCATCGAATCAGTGATGCCATCCAGTCATCTCATCCTCTGTCGTCCCCTTCTCCTCCTGCCCCCAGTCCCTCCCAGCATCAGAGTCTTTTCCAATGAGTCAACTCTTTGCATGAGGTGGCCAAAGTATTGGAGTTTCAGCTTTAGCATCATTCCTTCCAAAGAAATCCCAGGGCTGATCTCCTTCAGAATGGATTGGTTGGATTTCCTTGCAGTCCAAGGGACTCTCAAGAGTCTTCTCTATACTAATGCATATATATGGAATTTAGAAAGATGGTAATGATAACCCTATATGTGAGACAGCAAAAGAGCCACAGATGTATAGAACAGTCTTTTGGACTCTGTGAGAGAGGGCAAGGGTGGGATGATTTGGGAGAATGGCATTGAAACATGTGTATTATCATATGTGAAACAGATCGTCAGTCCAGGTTCAATGCATGATATAAGGTGCTCACTGCTGGTGCATTGGGATGACCCAGAGGGATGGGATGGGGAGGGAGGTGGGAGGGGGGTTCAGGATGGGGAACACATGTACACCCGTGGCTGATTCATGTCAATGTATGGCAAAACCACTACGATATTGTAAAGTAATTAGCCTCCAATTAAAATGAATAAATTTTTTTAAACCTTTGTATCAGAAAAGAATTATGCTCTACACACAGCAGTATTATCACTTCATAAATATTGCCAGTGTTATTCTATAGTTGTCTCTTAAGTAGATGGTGTATATCAGGTTTTGTGTAAAATAACCCTTTCAGGTACAGTTTATATTTTACAAAAATTATAAATATATAGATAAAATATAAGATATAAATATATGTATTTAATTTGAAAATTACAGTGTTCATGTATTGGGATTGCCTGTAAACGTTTCTGATGCGATTGGGCTTCCCTGGTGGCTCAGGCGGTAAAGAATGCCTGCAATGCAGGAGATCCAAGTTCGGTCCCTGGGTTGGAAAGATCCCCTGGAGAAGGGAATGGCAACCCACTCCAGTATTCTTGCCGGGAGAATCTCATGGACACAGGTGCTCAGTGGGCTACAGTCCATAGGGTTTCAAAGAGTCCGATACATCTTAGTGACTAATGCTCACACAATAGTAAACATTAGAAACAACAGATATGTAGACTACGTCATAATTTTCCTTCTATAACCTTTTCTTTCAACTGTAGTGACAAAGTGTGAAAATGTAGTGCCTAAAAGGGATAAAAATATTTGCTAGGTGTGCTGGTCCTGGGTTTGTTTGCCCTCAAATTCTTTCTTTGTCCCTTTTCTTCACTGTTCTGTATTACAGGAGGACTGGGGTCTGAAGGCTGCTTCCTCCAGGCTCCCATATTGACTGGCTTTCACATGGGAGATACTGGAAGGAGAGCATAAAGAAGAGAGAAGAGAAGCCAGGGTAATTCTGCCTTCCACTGTGCTGTAGGAGGCTTTTCAAGGTGGGGTGGCCATCTCCTCTTTTCGTTCTAGTTTTGTTGGCAAGCTTCTCATTGTCCCTGCTTCCACCAGGTTATCCTGGGCCTTTGGATTCTTTTGCTTCTTCAAGTCCAGCAGTGGGAACAGCTGCCAGCTATTTCTAGTCTCAAGTTCAACTCTCATTTCACTGTTTGTTTTTCTAGCTATCCCATCACTTGTGTTACCCACTTATACATTAAAGTCTCTCTACGCCCAAGGTAAGAGAAACCCAAGTAAGATGGCAAGGGTTGCAAGAAGGCATCAGAAAGCAGACAAACTGAAACCATACTCACAGAAAACTAGTCAATCTAATCACACTAGGACCACAGCCTTGTCTAACTCAATGAAACTAAGCCATGCCCGAGGGACAACCCAAGATGGGCGGGTCACGGTGGAGAGGTCTGACAGAACGTGGTCCACTGGAGAAGGGAATGGCAAGCCACTTCAGTATTCTTGCCTTGAGAACCCCATGAACAGTATGAAAAGGCAAAATGATAGGATACTGAAAGAGGAACTCCCCAGGTCAGTATGTGCCCAATACACTACTGGAGATCAGTGGAGAAATAACTCCAGAAAGAATGAAGGGATGGAGCCAAAGCAAAAACAATACACAGTTGTGGATGTGACTGGTGATAGAAGCAAGGTCTGATGCTGTAAAGAGCAATATTGCATAGAAACCTGGAATGTCAGGTCCATGAATCAAGGCAAATTGGAAGTGGTCAAACAAGAGATGGCAAGAGTGAACGTCAACATTCTAGGAATCAGAGAACTAAAATGGACTGGAATGGGTGAATTTAATTCAGATGACCATTATATCTACTACTGTGGGCAGGAATCCCTCAGAAGAAATGGAGTAGCCATCATGGTCAACAAAAGAGTCCGAATGAAGTACTTGGATACAATCTCAAAAACGACAGAAGGATCTCTGTTTGTTTCCAAGGCAAACCATTCAATATCAGAGTAATCCAAGTCTATGCCCCAACCAGTAATGCTGAAGAAGCTGAAGGTAAATGCGTCTATGAAGACCTACAAGACCTTTTAGAACTAACACCCAAAAAAGATGTCCTTTTCATTATAAGGGACTGGAATGCAAAAGTAGGAAGTCAAGAAACACCTGGAATAACAGGCAAATTTGGCCTTGGAATGCAGAATGAAGCAGGGCAAAGACTAATAGAGTTTTGCCAAGAAAATGTACTGATCACAGCAAACATCTTCTTCCAACAACACAAGAGAACACTCTACACATGGATATCACCAGATGGTCAACACTGAAATCAGATTGATTATATTCTATGCAGCCAAAGATAGAGAAGCTCTCTACAGTCAACAAAAACAAGACCAGGAGCTGACTGTGGCTCAGATCATGAAATCCTTATTACCAAATTCAGACTCAAATTGAAGAAAGTAGGGAAAACCGCTAGACCATTCAGGTATGACCTAAATCAAATCCCTCATGATTATACAGTGGAAGTGAGAAATAGATTTAAGGGCCTAGATCTGATAGACAGAGTGCCTGATGAACTATGGAATGAGGTTCGTGACATTGTACAGGAGACAGGGATCAAGACCATCCCCATGGAAAAGAAAGGCAAAAAAAGCAAAATGGCTGTCTGGGGAGGCCTTACAAATAGCTGTGAAATGAAGAGAGGTGAAAAACAAAGGAGAAAGGGAACAATATAAGCATCTGAATGCAGAGTTCCAAAGAATAGCAAGAAGAGATAAGAAAGCCTTCTTCAGTGATCAATGCAAAGAAATAGAGGGAAACAACAGAATGGGAAAGACTAGAGATCTCTTCAAGAAAATTAGAGATACCAAGGGAACATTTCATGCAAAGATGGGCTCAATAAAGGACAGAAATGGTATGGACCTAACAGAAGCAGAAGATATCAAGAAGAGGTGGCAAGAATACACAGAAGAACTGTACAAAAAAGATCTTCACGACCTGGATAATCATGATGGTGTGATCACTCACCTAGAGCCAGACATCCTGGAATGTGAAGTCAAGTGGGCCTTAGAAAGCATCACTACGAACAAAGCTAGTGGTGGTGATGGAATTCCAGTTGAGCTATTTCAAATCTTGAAAGATGATGCTGTGAAAGTGCTGCACTCAATATGCCAGCAAATTTGGAAAACTCAGCAGTGGCCACAGGACTGGAAAAGGTCAGTTTTCATTCCAATTCCACAGAATGCTCAAACTATCGTGCAAATGCACTCATCTCACATGCTAGTAAAGTAATGCTCAAAATTCTCCAAGCCAGGCTTCAGCAATACGTGAACCGTGAACTTCCAGATGTTTAAGCTGGTTTTAAGGCAGAGGAACCAGAGATCAAATTGCCAACATCTGCTGGATCATGGAAAAAGCAAGAGAGTTCCAGAAAAACATCTATTTCTGCTTTATTGACTATGCCAAAGCTTTTGACTGTGTGGATCACAAGAAACTGTGGAAAATTCTGAGAGAGATGGGAATACTAGGCCACCTAACCTGCCTCTTGAGAAATCTGTATGCAGGCCAGGAAGCAACAGTTAGAACTGGACATTGAACAACAGACTGGCTCCAGATAGGAAAAGGAGTCCGTCAAGACTGTATATTGTCACCCTGCTTATTTAACTTATATGCAGAATATATCATGAGAAACCCTGGACTGGAAGAAACACAAGCTGGATCAAGGTTCATGGGAGAAATATCAATAACCTCATATATGCAGATGACACCACCCTTATGGCAGAAAGTGAAGAGGAGCTAAAAAGCCTCTTGATGAAAGTGAAAGTGGAGAGTGAAAAAGTTGGCTTAAAGCTCAACATTCAGAAAACGAAGATCATGGCATGCGGTCCCATCACTTCATGGGAAATAGATGGGGAAACAGTGGAAACAGTGTCAGACTTTATTTTTGGGGGCTCCAAAATCACTGCAGATGGTGATTGCAGCCATGAAATTAAAAGACACTTACTCCTTGGAAGAAAAGTTATGACCAACCTAGCTAGCATATTCAAAAGCAGAGACATTACTTTGCCGACTAAGGTCCGTCTAGTCAAGGCTATGGTTTTTCCTGTGGTCATGTATGGATGTGAGAGTTGGACTGTGAAGAAAGCTGAGCGCCGAAGAATTGATGCTTTTGAACTGTGGTGTTGGAGAAGACTCTTGAGAGTCCCTTGGACTGCAAGGACATCCAACCAGTCCATTCTAAAGGAGATCAGCCCTGGGATTTCTTTGGAAGGAATGAAGCTGAAGCTGAAACTCCAGTACTTTGGCCACCTCATGCGAAGAGTTGACTCATTGGAAAAGACTCTGATGCTGGGAGGGATTGGGAGCAGGAGGAGAAGCGGACAACAGAGGATGAGATGACTGGATGGCATCACTGACTCGATGGAGGTGAGTCTGAGTGAACTCCGGGGGTTGGTGATGGACAGGGAGGCCTGGCGTGCTGCGATTCACGGGGTCTGAAAGAGTCAGACACGACTGAGCGGCTGAACTGAACTGAACTGAACTGGGATTAGTCAATGTTTCTTTCTTCCTTGAAATGCTGCTTGAGAAAGACAGATTCTGAATATTGAAAATATTGACCCTTCTTTTGAATGAGGCTCAAGAACTCAATTACTGCTATGTATGATATTATAGATTACACTGAGACATTCATTATATAAAACCGAATCTCGCTTAAGGGGTTCCCTGACAGTTTAGTGGTAAAGAATCTGCCTGCGATGCAGGAGACCCCGGTTCCGTTCCTGGGTCAGGAAGATCTGCTGGAGAAGAGATAGGCCACCCAGTCCAGTATTCTCGGGCTTCCCTTGTAGCTCAGCTGGTAAAGAATCCACCTGCAATGTGGGAGACCCCGATTCGATCCCTGGGTTGGGGAAGATCCCCTGGAGAAGGAAAAGGCTATCCACTCCAGTATCCTGGCCAGGAGAATTCCCATAGTCCATGGGGTTGCAAAGAGTCAGACATGACTGAGCAACTTTCACTTCACTTTCACAATCTCATTTAATGCCACAAATGCCTTTTGGAAAATTATCGACTACACTTAAGATTCTTTATGTGCTGAGAATAATTTATCAATATATATTTTTTACTTTTATTTTTACTATATTTTACTTTACAATACTGTATTGGTTTTGCCATACATTGACATGAATCCGCCACGGGTGTATACGAGCTCCCAATCCTGAATCCCCCTCCCACCTCCCACCCCATATTATCTCTCTGGATCATCCCCGTGCACCAGCCCCAAGCATCCTGTATCTTGTATCGAACATAGACTGGCGCTTCGTATCTTACATGATAGTATACATGTTTCAATGAAGAAAAAGGCCAATGGCAACAAATCTACAGATGCTTTCTCTAGCACTAAACTCTGACTAGGCTTCTCTGGTGGCTCAGAGGTTAAAACATCTGCCTGCAAGGTGGGAGACCTGGGTTCAACCCCTGGATCGGGAAGATCTCTTGGAGAAGGAAATGGCAACCCACTGCAATATTCTTGCCTGGAGAATCCCATGGATGAAGGAGCCTGGTAGGTTATAGTCCATGGGGTTGCAAAGAGTCGGACACGACTGAGCGACTTCCCTTCACTTTCAGTTTCAAACTCTGACTACCCGATAAACAGCTTATTATTCTAATATATATTAAGAGTAGTTTAATTCTCAGAAAGTGTTTCTGAATAATTCACTTCAATATCGTTTTTCTTTTTTAATTGGAGGATACTTGCTTTATAATGTTGTGTTGGCTTCTGTCATACAACAATGCAAATCAGCCATTATTATACACATTTCCCCTCCTTTTTAAGCCTCCCTCCCTCCCTCCCATCCCACCCCTCTAGGTTATCACAGAGCACCAGCCGGGTGGTCTGTTTTATACAGTAGCTTTCCACTAGCTATCTATTTTATGCACGGTAGTGTATATATATCAATATTACTTTTCAGTTCATCCTACTCTCTCCTTCCCCTGCTGTGTCTACAAGTCTGTTCTCTATGCGTCATCTCCATTTCTTCCCTGTAAACAGGTTCATCATTACTATTTTTCTAGAATCCATATATATGCGTTAATATATGATATTTGTTTTTCTCTTTCTGACTTACTTCACTCTGTAAAACAGGCTCTAGATTCATCCATCTCACTACAATTGACTCAAATTTGTTCTTTTTTCTGGCTAATATTTCATTGTATGTGTGTAATTGAATATATTTCCTCTTAATCATTAATATTCAAAGATGATAACAACTACAAAATATTCAATATGTCAAATCAGTGAAGAACTAATACATTATTTAAGAGGTCAATGATGATCGAATATGAGAGCTCTGGTTAACCAACTTAGTGAAAATATACATAAAAGGATGAAATATGTAAAGATTTTACTGAAGAGTATGAATTCTACTTGGATAATGGAAAAAAAACTGTAGATGAAAACTTGCATAAACTTAGTATTTGGAAGATTTTCATAGGCAAATCAAAAACCATGGTGATGTGTGCATTTTTTGTCTGACAAATTGAAAGTGAAAGTGAAGTCACTCAGTTGTGTCCAACTCTTTGCAACCCCATGGACTGTAGCCTACCAGGCTCCTCCATCCATGGAATTCTGTGGGCAAGAATACCTGAGTGGGCTGCCATTTCAGATTACATGACAAAAATAATCACTGATTTGGAATGAGCTCTCATATTCGATCATCATTGACCTCTTAAATAATGTATTAGTTCCTCACTGATTTGACATATTGAATATTTTGTAGTTGTTATCATCTTTGAATATTAATGATTAATATTAATGAGTGGACTCTTAGGCACTGACCTTATGAGAAATATGGACTTTTTTCAACTCATTTAAATATAACAATGTTGTATCTGTAAAGTAAATATGTAATATTATGAGGACATATTATAAAGCAAATATTTTATTATAAAAAATTTCATCACAGAAATTAAGGTAAAATGGTAAACACATTTAATGACTAAAAATATGGAACTTATTCAAATAACTTGGTGCATTCTTATAACAAAGTATTACTCAGGCACTGGTGTTACAGTTAATATTTATTGATGTTGAAAAATATTTATATTTGTTAATGAAGATAATAGATTACAAATGAGAAACAAGTCTCACTTATCCAATTATGTAACTAAAGCCTAATAGAAAAGGCATTGCTTTTTTTTTCTTTTCTTCACCCACAGAAAATAATATAAGAACGTATACACTTGAGGGGCTGGGGTGAAGGTGATGGAGTTTGTCTACAATATTGCCTGGCTGGAGATAAAGCAAATATCCAGTTGAGGAATGCCTTCCTTTACACTTCTCCCTTGAGAAAGCCCTGTTCTGGACACTCTAAACTCCATGTTAATTTGAAACTTGGAGATACAGATCCCTGAGGTCTTGAACATCTATCTCCCATGTACTTCTCAGTTTTTTTTCTAATTTGATTTTCTCAAAGGACTACTGCTCAAGAACTATTTACTTCTACTGAGTTCATTGGTATTGGGCATTGATATTCACTTCAGCGAAGCAATTGTAACATGTTTAAATCATGTTGCCCATCTTCTTTTCTGCATGCTGACAAAGATATAAGGCAGAAGGAGGATGACCTAGACGACGGAAGAAACCCTTCTTAGTTTCTTTTATTACCACCTCTCTCTCCCTCTTGAGTGGCCTCTAGGTATATTAGCCAGCATTGACTGACTCAGCAACTTTAAAGACTCACTGTGTCTCTCCTCCAGATTCCCTTTCAGGAGTCCTTCCTCTACGCATCTTTGCCAAATATAATCATTTTTCATACCACAAAAATAATCAGAAAAGGACATGGCAGAAAGAAAGTTCTTGAACTTTTTGCCCAAAGGTAAAAGATGTTCCTCTAGATATTTCTTCCATTTGACAGTAGTTAAAATCTTGATATAAGCTAAATGTTCTTCAGTGGAAGAATGGATAAAGGAAAATGAGATTATCTATCTATCTGGTGCAGCCATGAGAAAGGAGATCCTACCATTTGCTACAACCTGTATGAAAATACTATATGGTATCACTTAAGTGCTGAATTAAAAAAAGACAGAGATACAGAGAATAGAGACTAGAATAATGGGTTCCAGAGACTGGTGAGGTGAGTTGAGGTGAAGTCACTCAGTCGTGTGCGACTGTTTGTGACCCCGTGGAGTGTAACCTACTAGGCTTCTCTGTCCATGGGATTCTCTAGGCAAGAACACTGGAGTGGATTGCCATTTCCTTCTTCAGGGGATCTTCCTGACCCAGGGATCGAACCCGGGTCTCCGTCATTGGAGGCAGACGCTTTAACCTCTGAGCCACCGGGGGAGCCACCAGGGAAGGCCCCCGGGGGAGGGGTAAATGGAGCTTGAGTCGTGTCCGACTCTGTGCGACCCCATAGATGGCAGCCCACCAGGCTTCCCCGTCCCTGGGATTCTCCAGGCAAGAACACTGGAGTGGGTTGCCATTTCCTTCTCCAATTCATGAAAGTGAAAAGTGAAAGGGAAGTCGCTCAGTCACGTCCGACTCCTAGCGACCCCATGGACTGCAGCCTACCAGGCTCCTCTACCCATCGGATTTTCCAGGCAAGAGTACTGAAGTGGGGTGCCATTGCCTTCTCCGAAATGGAGCAATGTATGTCAAAGGATACAAATTTTCAGTTATAAGAGTAAGTTCTGAGGAGGTAATGTGTGACATGGTGACTTTAGTTAATAACATGGTATTGTAGACTTGAAAGTTGCTGAAAGTAGATCATAAGCATTCTCACCTCACACAGAGAAAAAGAGTTAACCAATGTTATCTACATGAGGTGATGAATATGTTAATTTTCTTAATTCTTGTAATCATTTTGCAATATACATGTATAGCATGTTATCATGTTGTACACTTTGAGTACATACAATTACATTTGTTCAACTTTCTTCAATAGCATTAAAAAAACAAAAATTTGAAAGCATGTTTATTTCACTTAAGATGCCATGTTAGTTGTAAAAGTATGTACATACCTGAATAAGCTTACAAATTTAGTTTTCATTATTTCTAAATGATTCAACAAGATACTGATTTTAGAACATAAAGGGGACTTCCCAGGTGGTGCAGTGGTGAACAATCTGCCTGCCAATTCAGGAGATGTGGATTTGGTCCCTGAATTGGGAAGATGCACTGGAGAAGGAAATGGCAACCCACTGCAGTATTCTTGCCTGGAGAATCCCATGGACAGAGAAGCCTGGCGAGTTATAGTTCACAGGGTTGCAAAGAGTTGGACATAACTGAGCACACATGCTTGATGAGAGCATAAAATTTGGGGACACAAAAGATGATATTTTAGAAAAATCGTAAATGAAGAGGTATGGCAAAATATAATCTGGACTGATTCTGTTTTGCAGAATGTAAAACTGATGACAAAGACATATTTTGCTTTTTCATGACATTACCAAATGCTAATTCCTTGTCTTTAATTAGGTGTGTGTGTGTGAGTTTTTACCTTATTTTTTTTTTTAAATCTGAAGACATTTTATCAAAAACTGAACAAATTGCATACCTGAGTTTGTACATCTGTGTTATTATGTGCATGTATCACAAATATCTTTTTTTATCAACTTTGAGGCATAAAAACTTGTCATCAGTTGTTAAATAGCTTATAAAGTTATTTAGCTTTCCTCTCTGCTGAAATTCACCTGTGTCTGACCCTATACACACTCTGATCAAATATTTAGTTATAAGAAACATTTTCAGAATTTTCTTTGTCTTTGAGTAACAAAGACACAAAATATGTTCCATTTATTTTTCTGATCTACTGACTCGTTATTCATTATTTTTACATTGTAATTTCTGTGGAAGCAAACAATGATCACTCATAATTCATTTCATACTAGGCGCTTAAATTTGCTTCAGCATTCCTATCCTCTTTTCCTCCCACTTCTACTAACAGAATTATATAGCTACTCAAACTGAGAGCTTTTCTTTTCTTCTTCGAAAAATTACCTTAAATAATACTTTTCAACAAATGGGAAAATAAAATGGTCACACGCACAAAAAACAGGATGGGTCAAATATTTATTGAGTCAAGAAATGATGACACAAAACAATGCTTTCGTTTTTAAGAATGCTTTTTTAATAATTACCATTTTTCCTTCTGTGTGAAAACTGACTAGTTATGAAAATCTGAGTTTACTTCAAATTTTACAAGTAAGTAGCAATAATGTTATTTCCCTCAATTGAATTTTGTGTCCATTTTTCTCTTTTACAATAACAGACTAATGGAACAAAATAATGAAACATCTGAGGGAGATTTTATTTTGCTTGGATTCTCAGACCAGCCTCAATTGGAGGCTATCCTTTTTGTGGTCATTTTGATATCCTATCTTTTGACCATCCTGGGCAACACAGCCATTATCCTGGTCTCCTGCCTGGACTCCAAACTTCACACACCTATGTATTTCTTCCTCACAAATCTCTCCTTTCTTGACCTTTGCTTAACTACCAGCATCGTCCCACAGTTATTGTGGAACCTGAAGGGACCAGCCAAGACCATCACATCAACAGGCTGTGCCATACAACTCTATGTGTCCCTCTCACTGGGTTCCACTGAGTGTGTTCTCCTGACCATCATGGCATTTGATCGCTATGTAGCAGTCTGCAGACCTCTCAATTACACCATTGTTATGCACCCATCATTTTGTAAGTCCGTAGCAGGAATAGCCTGGCTATGTGGAATAGGAAACGCTCTTATTCAAGGAACCATCACCCTTCGCCTTCCTCGCTGTGGACATCACCGTGTGCACAACTTCTTATGTGAAGTGCCTGCCATGATCAATTTGGCCTGCTTTGACATCCATGCAAATGAAGTCCAGCTTTTTGTAGCCACATTAGTTCTCCTCCTTCTTCCTGTGGCTTTGATATTGGTCTCTTATGGATTCATCGTGAAAGCAGTAACAAAAATTAAGTCATTCCAAGCTTGGCGTAAGGCTCTAGGGACCTGTGGTTCCCATCTGCTGGTGGTGTCCCTCTTCTTTGGGACCAGCTCAGCCATATACATTCAACCAAAGAGATTCTATGGCCATAGCCAGGGGGAGTTCCTTACACTCTTCTACACTGTTGTAACTCCCACCCTGAACCCCCTCATATATACTCTGAGGAACAAGGATGTGAAAGGAGCCCTGAGAAGAATGCTGAGACTAGAACAAAATTCCTAAGGAAAAATCAAGGAAACAGTGACTTTTCATTGAGGAAAATTATTAAGGAGACCTAAGATTTAATAACTACTCCCACGTGACTGCTTACCTTTCTGTCTGTATTTACCAACAATATGGCTACTGTGGTTTAGAAAAAAGAAGCACATTTAGACTCTACTTGTGTATCTCATGGAACTTCATCTGTGTGTATGTGTGTGTTCTATAAACATATTCATACTTTCTTCTACTAAATGTCTTTAAAGGCATATCCCAGAATAGGGAGATTTAGTGATCTACCCAATATGTATGTGCTTACATATTTGATTAGGGAATTAAATAGTGTTTAATATGAAACAGAAAATGGAAACGTATGTATTAGCATGAGGAAATTACTGTTCTTTTGTAAAAGAGCCCTAATGTGACATTGTTTAAAACATTCTACCACAGTATCCCAATTCTTTCAAGGAAAAAAACAACAACAACAAAACAAAACTTGAAAATATGGGCTCTTTTTACAGTAAGGTACCAGATTTATGAATCTACTTAAAATGCTATTAAGGAAGAAAAAGGTTTGCTTTTAAATGAAAGCAATAGAAATAATTGTTAAATAAGTATAGAAGTTACTTAATAATTTAATGAAATACTAAAACTTAATGTAACTTAATGTAATCTAATTTCAAATGGACCAAGGTTCTACAGGGCAAAACCTTGTATTGAATCTTACTCGATGCTGTATTTCTTATTTCAGGGTCTCTGAAACTGTAAAATACATGGGTTCTGAAGCCAGACTTGGTTTGAAACTTTGCTCTTTCTATTTATTAGCTATGTAAAACCTTTTGTTCTTTACTTAATCTCTCTGTTTCTCAGTTTAATCACCTCACAGGTTTGCAGTGAGAATTAAATACATTAATTCATGCAATGTACTTTAAAATGACTCATGGCTCTTGTAAGTGCTGAATAAATCTTAAAGATTATTAAATACTTTCAAAAACACTATGGTGTTCTATAACCTCCAAATTCTGCAGTCTTCCTCCATCCTTCTTAACTTCTGCTTGGTTTGTTTGCAATTGTCTTGTATTCTGCATTGTCCTGTACATTGCACTTCTTTTTCATTGTGCTGAAAACGCTGAGACCAACCAAAATCTCTCTTTACTTCACTTCTCTTTAGATCAGCACCAATTTTCACTTCTTAAGAGCCAGTTTAAATTATGTAATCTGTGCTGTAGAGAATATGATTGATATTTTGGGTCAACATGCTTGAGTTCAAAACCCAATCTATCAAGCTAATCAAGTAGATCAGTACTTAATACTTGAGTGGTAATAAGAGTTCCTAATTTACATGACTGTTGTGATAAATAAATCTGAGTTTAGCCGATCATCTGTTATATATTAATAGAAATCACACAATAATTAAGGCTATTTCTACACCACTTTTGTGATTTAAAAACTCGTGTTGACTTGATAGACCTTAACCATCTGATCTCTCTGATAGAAACTTTCACCACTTTCCAAAATTATTTTAATAACATTTAAATAGACCAAAGGATCCCCATTCCTTTTCATAACTCCTCTAACTCAGCATAAAATCTAAATATGAGTTCTACTTTACAGTTAGGTCTACCTGATGCTCACATGAATATGAAAGTCTTCTTAACCTTATTCCTTATTGTTATCTTAACCCTTTTCCTCCATCTTATTCACATTCCATTGCCCTAATTCAGATTCTCTATCTTGATTTTAAATAAGTTTGCAAGCACATGACCCTGAGCTGAAAAGAGTTTATGGATATATTTGGCGTGGAGATTATAGTTATTTCGATAACTGTGAGTGCTTTCAGCTGTGTAATATGCTCTCTGCTGCACAACAGACCTTTATACCAACCCAAGCAGCTCATGTAGTTCACCTTCTAGTCTCTGAGACACTTGTTGTTATCTATGACTGAATTTCTAAAACTTCTAAACTGTTTCTTCAAACCCTTCTTTTGTCCATAATGTTTGATTATTCCATAAAATTATTTTCCATATATAATTCTATTTTTCTAATTTTGGAGAAGGAAATGGCAACCCACTCCATGACTGAATTTCTGAAACCTCCAGACTGTTTCTTCAAACCTTTCTTTTCTCCATAATAAGTTTGATTATTCCATAAAATTATTTTCCACATATAATTCTACTTTTCTAATTTAAGTGGCTTCAAAGGATTGCTGTTCTTTAGTTGCTAAGCCTTGTGCTACTCTTTTGTGACCCCATGAACTTAGCCCACCAGACTCCTCTGTCCGTGGGATTTCCCAGGCAAGAATACTAGAGTGGGTTGCCATTTCATTCTCTAGGGGATCTTCCCAGCCCAGGGATCAAACCTGCATCTCCTGCATTGGCAGGCAGATTCTTTACCACTGAGCCACTGATTACTAACGTCCAAAAACAAAAGTTCAGCCTAATAAATTTTATGATTTAATTGGTTTATTTAGCAAGTCATAAATCAAGTAGCTTCCCATCTACCAAGTAAAGAGAAGTTATACATAATAGGAGACTTTTATAGGCAGAAGGCGAAAGGACTGGATTGTTCAGATAAGCTATCTAGGGGGATGAAAAGGGACTATGTATTAGATTACCTCATTGGCGCTGTCAACAAAAATTTAATCAGCCTCAGCCTATCTAAGAAAGAATTGGAAAATTTTATTCGAACCACATTTAACAATTATAACCCAAGAAAAGCATCTCAGAAAGCTCAGAGAACTGTTCCCTCATTAGAAGTCAAAACACAGTTTATATATGTTTCTTGAGACAGAGGGCTGTACATTAAATGAGGTATTCTTGACAGTTTATATAATTAGATTTTAGCACCTTCATGGTAAGTCATATGACCCTAAACAAGATCAAGAAAAAATGTTGTCTTTTAAGGAGTTGTCTTGTGGCTGCCTTTATGGATAATCAGGTGTTCCTGCCAATGGGACAGGTTTAATCAACACATAACGTAGAGACACAATTCACTGTGTGGGGAAAGGGGAGGCTAAGGACAGAGAAGAAATTTTATTTTTAAATTTTTATAGTACTGTCAGAAAATATTAATTTTATTTCAGTGTATTGACAAGAAAATTCCAGACTGACTAGCTAAAACCACACTCCTGAAGGAGGCTGTAACTACAATTAGGTTAGGTTTTGTGTCTCGGTTTACTTTTCTGAGCTTAGCACAGTGACTCCATCTCGGGTTGGTCATTCCTTTTTTAAATAAAGTATCAGTAGCACAGAATTCCAGGTTCTCTAGCATTATGATCTAATGTATCCCTTATCTTCTACAACATGCTGTCATTTGTCTTTTGTTCTATTAGTATTTAAACACCCAGCAGTTTCTTAATATTCAGGGCAAGTTATTGAACTTGTAGGTAAAATTATTCCATTATAGTAAGTGGAACAATAATATCAAGTTCCTAGGGTGGTGAGTACCTCATGTAACATGTTTGGCAGAGTACCTGCTACCTAGCAAAACTCAGTCCATGTTTACCCATGATATACTAACAGTAAAAGTACTCATGGGTGTGATTATAGTAGAAGAACGACAATTTTATTCCTTTATCCATCCTTCCTGTACCATGTAGCAGTTCTTTCCCTGCTCCTGGATTACATCTTTAGAATGTCCCATAATCTTTCCAGCCATTTTCAAATGGTAAGTCAACTTTTAGTAATAAAGTGTTTTCACATTAGTAATTAAAATGTCCACTGTCGAGTGACACTTAATTTACATGTAAAGATTCTGTGTTTCCTGAGCTTGACCCTGTTCCGGTCTGAGAACTTGCAGTGGGGATTTGGGTGAAGTCAGTCCCTGTTTTCCATCTTGTGCATCTTCCTCTGTGCCTCTAGCTGATAAGTGTAGTTTCTGAACTTGCCAGGGTAAACCTGTGCAAAGGGAAAAGGGGAATCTAGGCTGGAATGTTTACTAGTCTCTGTAGTAAAAGACTGACTTTTCTGTTTCTCACATTTATGTTATTTTTAGTCAATTATCAGGCAATTATTAATGTGAGATCAACTAGCTAACTTCATCAGTTATCAGGGGAGTAAAAATTGAAATCATGAAATATACAACCAGATTGGCTAAAATTTAAAATACAGAAAGTATGAAGAATATTTGCATCTTCAATTCAAATACACAAGATTTCTTTTTGTATATTCTTAAATATACAAATATTCAAGGTTACAATTCAATTTGTAACCTTCAATTATAAATATAACAGAATATATTTGTAAATAGCAGGTACATATATGTATAATATAGATTATATTATTAGAAATTTAACACGAATATGGCAGAAATGAGAAAACAACTCAGCATTGGGTGGTAATGAGGGCCGACTTTAAATATCTCTGTTGGCCTAAATGGAAACAAGAAAAATCAGAGGAACAAACTCTCTCTTTCAGGATCATCTCCTGGGACAGTTCTTATGATGCTACAGGTCCTGATATTAATTGCCATGTTGGGAGAACTGTTTCCATGGAACTTTTCCATATTTGGTGATCTGTATCCTTTCCAGTCTCTCCTGACTTGCTGACCTTAAGGAAGCTCCATCTTAAATAACAGTCCCTAAAACTAGTACATGGGCCTTCAGAGCTCATTTCAAAGTAATAATAATTTGAATCCTATGACTTAAAGTTTTTTTTCACAATGAGAGTATCAGTATACAAAAAAAAAAAAGGAAATCTGGAAATGTTCCTCTTTTAACTTATTTACATCTTCTGATGCCTTGCTTTTATATCTACAACATACTTTTGACTCTTAACTTTTAATGGCAAATTGAGATTCTATTTTAAAGTGATGTTCATCCAGGTGTGAAGATCATATGGTACATGAGTGATGATAAATTTTGCATCATAGTGGAATATAATCCTTCTAGAAACCTAAAGTGAACATACTGTTATAACTCTCTGTATAAATGAGGGGCAAGTTCATGACTGTGAATTGATCTTTCATGGTATTTCTGTTGAGGTATTGCATATACGTGTGGGGGAATGTGGTAGGAGTTAAAAGACAGGAGAAATTCTCATTTGAGAGGATAAGGTAGCAACCTGCAGTCTGAATTAAAGAAAATCAAACAAGAGACCTGGGTTTGGCTTTTTGTTACTCCTTTGATAGGAAAAATGAGTACTTTTTAGGGGACTAAATAGTTGGGAATTGACCATGAATTATAGAATCGAAGGAATTATGCACATATGCATGTATTTGTATTTTTGTACATGCATATGAAGATATATAATTGTGAGAGTGTTTATAAGAAAAATATGTCTGTATGATATAAACTGGTTTGTTCCTTAGAGGTCCTTTTGTATGCTCATTTTACTGTTATTTACTTTTGCTATTTTGAGTGATCACTCAGTGACATCATGCTGCTGTTGAATGTCGAGATCTCACACTGGATGCTTCCCTTAACTTCTTTCCTTTTCACTGGGTTCTTCTAAGTATCATTTTTACGTGATAAGTGAAATCAATACATCTTATATATGAGTATATTTTACATCCATGATTAATCTTCCCAACAAGTAATAAAACAATTTTAGGATATGCAATTATTAAGGAAGAATTTTGAAATCTGAGTGATTTTCACTTATGACATGTAAAAGTACCTGTTTGTCTTAAACAGGAAATAGAGTTACGATCTTTGGGAAATAAGGTTTGTATCAGTGAATATACTTTAAACATTTGCATTTATAGCTGTTTGGACTTTTTAAAAGTCCGTTACAAATCCTGGCCTTTTAATCTTCCTGAAGATAAAAATTCAATGTGGATTTGAAGTGCACTGAAGCAGGCTTTTTCATCCCATCAAAGATGCTTCCTTTCCTGATCCTCATTCCTTTCATCAGATTCAACCACCTCTTCTTTCAACACACAAGACAGGAAAGCTGACTCCCTTCCTCAACACCACACACCAAAGAAGGCAAGGAGGTTTGCTCTGAATATGTTTATGAATTTACATCACTAATAAGTGGTAGGACAAATGAGTTGACTAATCCTTAAAGGAAATAGATTTTTGAAATCATGTGTGCATAATGATTCAATATTTAGATATAAATGTTAATATTATTCCTTTCAATAGCCAAATGTTTGCCATTTTATAGGATAAATAATCTCTATAATCTCCAGAAGTAGGCTGTTATTTATATATATGAAAATCCTGGGGAAAAATGCCCAACTCAAAATTACAGTTGAATAATTGAAATATTATTTATACATATTATGTATCAGTATTACTAAGTTTTCCCCATTTAATTTGAATGATTTTTCATAAGCTATAAATTGATCATATGCATTTTATTCTTCTGCTATTCTTTATTTTTTGTGATAAATTTTATCTCACCTTCTAATAGTTATCTCTCAAGAAAATTCTTTCTTCTAAAATTAGCCATCATGTACCTCTCTTTGTAGTCTGGGCTTTATTGTCATTTGCTGCAGCTTCTGAAGGACACTGCCAAAATTTATTCTATGGGGCACAGTAATTTCTCTCAGAGTCAGTGTTTCAAGGAGAAATTTTAAAATGTTGATCTTGGCTTCCCTGGTGGCTCCACTGGTAAAGAATCTGCCTGCAATGTAGGAGGTGCAGGTTAGATCCCTGGGTCAGGAAGGAGGAAATGGCAACCCACTCCAGTATTCTTGCCTGGAGAATCCCATGGACAGAGGAGCCTGACATGCTTACAGTCCATGCAGTTGCAAGAGGCAGACACAACTTAGCAACCAAACTACCACCACCACCACATTGTGACCAGAGGCCAATACATTATCCTTTCTCTAAATTCTTACAATGTTTTCCTCCTTTTTGTGAACAGGGTGATGGGCATGAACAGTAGCAGTGTCAAAGAAGACTTTGTCCTGGTGGGCTTCTCTGATCAGCCCAACCTAGAAAAGATACTCTTTGTGGTTGTTTTGGTATCGTATCTCCTGACTCTGGTGGGAAATACAGTCATTATTCTGATCTCCTCTACAGACTCTAAACTCAGAACACCCATGTACTTTTTCCTTACTCACCTCTCCCTAGTTGATATCTGCTTTACTACCAGTATTGTCCCCCAGCTGCTGTGGAACTTAAGAGGACCAGCCAAAACCATAACAGCCCTGGGCTGTGCTGTCCAGCTCTACGTCTCTCTGGCTCTGGGCTCCACTGAGTGCGTCCTCCTGGCTGTAATGGCTTTTGATCGCTACGCTGCAGTGTGCAAACCTCTTCACTACGCAGCTGTAATGAACCTGCGGCTGTGCCAGGCTCTGGCAGGGGTTGCGTGGCTGAGTGGAGTAGGAAACACTCTCACCCAGAGCACTGTTACCCTCTGGCTGCCTCGCTGTGGACACCGGTGGCTCCATCATTTCTTCTGTGAGGTACCCTCAATGATTAAACTTGCATGTGTGGATATCCATGCCAATGAGGTCCAGCTATTCATTGCTTCATTGGTCTTGCTCCTCTTGCCCTTAGCACTGATATTGATGTCCTATGGACATATAGTCAAGGCAATTATTAGGATCAAGACAGTCCAGGCCTGGCGCAAAGCCCTGGGGACATGTGGATCCCACTTGATGGTAGTATCCCTCTTCTATGGGACCATTACAGCTGTTTACATCAAGCCCAACAGTTCTTATGCCCATACGTATGGGAAATTCATCTCCCTCTTCTACACAGTAGTGACTCCAGCCCTCAATCCTCTCATCTACACACTGAGGAATAAAGATGTGAAAGTAGCACTGGGAAGACTTTTTCACAGAGCCAGAGACCTAGGCTCATAAAAAAAAAATGAAGCTGAGCACAAAGAGGTCAATTTTTTGATGGCAAAATGAAGCTGAAAGTCATCTTGTACATTCTTTCTCTAAAGAAACACTAACCTATAAGGAACACACACAGTCATCACAGTCTGCTATTCGGCCTCAGAATCATCTGTGCTCGCAACCTCTTTCCCAGGCTTATTTTGGACCCTTTGAAGCCGCTATCTCCCCACACCCTTTAATTGTCCATTATTCACATAATTTCTGTTTCTTGCCCTCCCTTCCTGCTTTTCTTCAACCTTCCTTTCCTTTTTCCACTGTTCATTCTATTTTTCCAATTGTTCTCTCCTGTATTACCCCTTGCCTTCCCTTCCCTCCCCTCCTTTTTGTTGCTTCCTTCCTTTCCCTCTTTTTAGTCTTTCATTTCTTTCCATTTTTATGAGGTGCTTAACAACTACTTCCCTGGCTGCTTCTACACTATATCCTTCCCAACAGTATTCTAACAATTCCTCGAAACAACTCTGTCTAAAAGTAATTTCCCATTTATCACAATAAAGAGCTTTCATTTGCTCTGTGGTGTCCAGTGAAGCGAATAGACTCTAAATGTGTGGATTTTAACTCCACAACTTCCTTTCTGAGCTTGTGCAAGTTTTATTAAAGATTTTTTGTATCATATTTACTTAGGAGTAAAAAATGAATGAAACGTCATTATTATGTTTATCAAAAGATCCAAAAGGCAACGTAGTGTAAGTTTAAGAGGCTTTTCTTTGTTCATTTTGTAATGCAAGTGCCTGACTTAAGCTATGATTATGGAGGCATCCACTTCAAATGTTCTTAAAAAGAACCATTGCTAATCACATGAACAGATAAAGAGCCAGGCTGCCCCCAATCCCATACTCTTAGACTCTTTTGTTTCAGAGATCTTGATTGATTTTGGGTAACTGACAATTTGGGCCACTTGTTTTTCACTTCCTGCTCTTTTAATTCCCTCTCTTATGTTTTCACCAATGAAGAGGGAACCGAGAAATCCAAGGCCACCACCTTCAGCCTCATTGAAAGCAAAACCCTAGACCTGCTCTCTCTCTATTCAAGACCAGACTTGCTGTGTATACTCTTGAACTTGTTAGTAATGAACCTTGTTCTTTTTTCAAGTTTCTCAGTGGTTATTGTTGAGGACATCTTGCAATCAGAATAAGAACCACAAAGGGCTAATCCAGCCACAACACTGTTTACCCGTAGGCTGAGACCAGCACAAAACAATAAGTAAAGCATATGCAAAAGGTGATCAATAAATAGCAATTACCATCTTTTCAATCTTATTTTCTGATCATAATATTCCCTCTATTTTAGTCTATATATGCTTACTGCTTACAGTTATGTTCAATTTACATAGTCAATAATTAGTTACTGTCAGGTGAGTGTATTCTCCTTGGTTTTTGTCTCATAACAACAAAGATTTGAAGTGACGGACATTAAAGCCCCCTCAGCATGTCGCAGTTCTTGGGTCTTGGACAGACCCTGTTATAGCTCTCAGGTCTCGAATAGACCGTGTTATAGCTCTTAGACAAATCAGTGTTATAGAGTGTTACAGCTCTATTTTATTTAGAAGATAGCTGGAAAATTCATCTTCGAGGTGTGAGGGCACTTCGATCCAAAGACTCAAAGAGAAGAGGGCCCCAGCACGCGGGAGAGAGAGAGAGAGCCCTTTGGCTCCTCTTTTATGTTTTTTTCTTCCCCCTGGGCCTGCACTATGCAAATTGGGCTTAGCCAGGAGTGCTGTTTTACCTGAAGTCTTCACTCTGGTCCTCGGACCTTCCTTTGACCTTCCTCTGTTCTATCTTCAAGGACTTTTCCCTTCCTTGTATTTTAGCCACCACCATTTTGGACTCCTTTTCCCTATTCCAACTTCCACTGGATCATGGAAAAAGCAAGAGAGTTCCAGAAAAACATCTATTTCTGCTTTATTGACTATGCCAAAGCCTTTGACTGTGTGGATCACAGTAAACTGTGGAAAATTCTGAAAGAGGTGGGAATACCAGACCATCTAACCTGCCTCTTGAGAGATCTGTATGCAGGTCAGGAGGTAACAGTTAGAACTGGACATGGAACAACAGACTGGTTCCAAATAGGAAAAGGTGTACGTTAAGGCTGTATATTGTCACCCTGCTTATTTAACTTCTATGCAGAGTACATCATGAGAAACGCTGGACTGGAAGAAACACAAGCTGGAATCAAGATTGCCGGGAGAAATATCAATAACCTCAGATATGCAGATGAAACCACCCATATGGCAGAAAGTGAAGAGGAACTAAAAAGCCTCTTGATGAAAGTGAAAGAGGAGAGTGAAAAAGTTGGCTTAAAGCTCAACATTCAGAAAACGAAGATCGTGGCATCCAGTCCCATCACTTCATGGGAAATAGATGGGGAAACAGTGGAAACAGTGTCAGACTTTATTTTTTTGGGCTCCAAAATCACTGCAGATGGTGACTGCAGCCATGAAATTAAAAGATGCTTACTCCTTGGAAGAAAAGTTATGACCAACCTAGATAGTATATTCAAAAGCAGAGACATTCCTTTGCCGACTAAGGTCTGTCTATTCAAGGCTATGGTTTTTCCAGTGGTCATGTGTGGATGTGAGAGTTGGACTGTGAAGAAGGCTGAGTGTGGAAGAATTGATGCTTTTGAACTGTTGTGTTGGAGAAGACTCTTGAGAGTCCCTTGGACTGCAAGGAGATCCAACCAGTCCATTCTGAAGGAGGTCAACACTGGGATTTCTTTGGAGGGAATGATGCTGAAGCTGAAACTCCAGTACTTTGGCCACGCCATGCGAAGAGTTGACTCATTGGAAAAGACTCTGATGCTGGGAGGGATTGGGGGCAGTCGGAGAAAGGGACGACTGAGGATGAGATAGCTGGATGGCATCACTGACTCAATGGACATGAGTCTGAGTGAACTCCGGGAGATGGTGATGAACAGGGAGGCATGGTGTGCTGCGATTCATGGGGTCACAAAGAGTCGGACATGACTGAGCGACTGAACTGAACTGAACTGAACAGTTGCTCATTTATATCTGGATGGAAAAATAATCACCTGAGGAGAGCTGTTCTGAGAGACTGCTTCCCAGGCCTGAAGTCCTCAGAAAGTCTGCCAAATAAATCAGAATTCTAAAGAAAGAAAGAGAGAAGGAAGGAAAGAAGATGAAAAATAGTCACCTGAAAAATGTGGCAAAAATAAGTTAGTCCATTTTTTTTTTTGTCTTCATAATATGGAAAAAACATGTTTATTTTCTCCGCTCAAAAAGTGTGACACATTTGCTTTCAATTGTGACAACAGAACCTAAGCTGTTATTTCCGAAAGGACAAGTATAGGAATGTGGTAGTAAAGAATATTTGAACTCAGAGATCAGACACTATGTCCTGTCTCCATCATTTATTTCCCAACTGCATATCTCCATGTAAATCACTAAGAATTTCTAACCCTCATTTTCTCCATTTCTAAACTGAGGACAGCCTTAGAAGGCATATAGTAAGAATTTGGTCAATGTTAGTTATCATTAATAAACTTTGTTGATCTTGGTGATAAGCATGGTGTCAGACTGAGTGACCCTGATAGTAAATATATGTTTTCCAGGCATAAATTTTGTGGGTTGTTGCAGCTCACAACTCTACTAGTTTCAGTTATGAAAATCAAATGAGTTCTGCTTTTGACATCTAATCAAATATGTTGGTAAGTTGTTTCATTCAAACATGCTTTTTTTTTTTTTTCATAGACAAGCCAATAGCAATTAGTCTCAGTTCAGTTCAGTCACTCAGTTGTGTCTGACTCTTTGCGACCCCATGAATTGCAGCATGCCAGGCCTCCCTGTCCATCACCATCTACCGGAGTTCACTCAAACTCATATCCATCGAGTCAGTGATGCCATCCAACCATCTCATCCTCTGTTGTCCCCTTCTCTTCGTGCCCCCAATCCCTCCCAGCATCAGAGTCTTTTCCAATGAGTCAACTCTTCGCATGGCGTGGCCAAAGTACTGGAGTTTCAGCTTTAGCATCATTCCTGCCAAAGTACACCCAGGGCTGATCCCCTTTAGAATGGACTGGTTGGATCTCCTTGCAGTCCAAGGGACTCTCAAGAGTCTTCTCCAACACCACAGTTCAAAAGCATCAATTCTTCAGCATTCAGCTTTCTTCACAGTCCAACTCTCACATCTATACATGACCACTGTGATCTAATAATTTTGAATCAATTATAATATCTAAGTCTTGCTTTGATTTTGGTGGTTTTCCATTGCCAGAGCTGAGGGGAAAAAGTGTTCCTCATGTAAACTCTCAACAAAGATATCTCTATTCCTAGTCCACTTCATATTTGCTTATAGTTCACCTCCCAACCTCCAGACTGAATTCATCTATTATAATAGTAACAGATGAAGTCTTTATTGGCAAGGTTCTCCTGAAAAGCTTTATCAGCAGGATCCATTAATCACCTGTATAATTATCCATATTTTTTCTCTTAGTTTTTATAACTGTAAGCTGTGTCTCCTATTATCCTCACAGTTAACCTTTTTAATTTTCAGTTACTTAATTTCTCACATTAAACCTAAATCAATAAGAAATTTATACTAAAGAAAATGAACCTGTGATCTCTACCGTTTAAGAACTCTCCTTAAGATGAAAACGTGCACTAAGAACCGACAAACCGAGTCATAAATCAACATGTAAGTTTATCCCTAATTTACTCAATCAGTAATAACTTATGCACCATTGTATGTTTATCACTGTGAAGAATTAGAATATCCTAGAATTAATGAGGAATAATATATAATGCTGCTGCTGCTGCTGCTGCTGCTGCTGCTGCTAAGTCGCATCAGTCTGTGCGACCCCAGAGATGGCAGCCCACCGGGCTCTCCCATCCCTGGGATTCTCCAGGCAAGAACACTGGAGTGGGTTGCCATTTCCTTCTCCAATGCATGAAAGTGAAAAGTGAAAGTGAAATCGCTCAGTCGTGTCCGATTCCTATAAAATATATTTCATTATTTATGAAATGATTAAAATTAATTGAAGATCATGATAGATGCAAAATAAAACAAAAGGGCAAGTATATCGAATATCTATGTGTTTAAGAAATTCATACTAAAGGATAGATCTATTGTAATTGCTTCATAAATCATGAAATTTATTTTATAGGGGATTCCTGAGGTTCCCTTATAACTCAGATGGTAAAGAATCTGTCCACAATGCAAGAGACCGGTTCAATCCCTGTGTTGGAAAGACCCCCTGGAGAAGGAAATGGCAACCCACTCCAGTATTCTGGCCTGGGAAATACCATAGATGGGGGAGCCTGATGGGCTACAGTCCATGGGGTCGCAAAGAGTCAGACATGACTGAGCAACTATCACTTTCACTGTTTATTATGTAGTACTTTGAAGAAAGAGATAAAACTGCAAATATACGTGGAATCAAGAAAGTTGCTTTCCAGGAAAGAATATTCTGAATCTGGTAAGGCTTAGAGGGCATAATCTTTGAAGGATGAAAATCACATCATTGGCTTCCAATGATGTACATCAAGAATAAAAATAATATGGCACCTTACATTTTGTAATTGTATAAATCTTTGCTGAATAAAAAGTTAAGGTGCATTTTTCCAGCTTGACATATATTTTCTATTTTATCCTCATAACCAGCTATCTAAATAGATTTTTTGAAAAATGGTTCTGATTAAACATAGCAAATTTAGCAAAAATATTTATTCCCATTCCTTTCCAAAAACCATAAAAATTGTATTAAATGAAAAATTGTATGAATCTGTAAGAACAAATCAAACTGAAGCCAAACTATGAGCAGAGAAGAGATCTATAAACATTAGGGAGGTGGAAAGTAGGTGCTTGTGTGCTCAGACACTTCAGTCATGTCCAACTCCTTGAGACACCATGGACTGTAGCCCACAAGGCTCCTCTGTCTGTGGGAATTCTCCAGATAAGAATACTGGAGTGGGATGCCTGATTCTCCTCCAGGACTCATCCTGACCCAGGGATCAAACTTGAGTCTCTTTTTTAATCTTCTGCATTGGCAGGTGGGTTCATTACCACTAGCGGTGGAAGACAGTAGGTGATTTATAGAGAAAAGTATGACATCTGACTGCTTTTAAAAGATTGGGAGGCAGAAATAAAACACAGCAGCCAACATCCAATGCCTCAGGAAATTCTATTATCTTCAATTTCAAAGATATCCAGAATTTCACCACTTCTCTTGCTAAGACCCTGCTCTGAGTCTCCATCATCTCTCAGCTAGATTGCTGTCTTAGTATCTGTTTTTGTAATCACTTCCATGTTTCCAGGGAATTCTAGACACAACAGATATTCTGAAATTCAAGGTCAATCATTCATCTTCTCATTTCTCTTTTTAAAGCCCTAAATGTCTAAACACAGGAAAAGCCCAAATTTTTACAGTGGCATCTACTGACCTCATCTCCCAACTCCCTCCTGACTCACTCAGCTCAGCCTGTTGGCCTCCATGTTGTTATTAAAATACACCAGGTAAGGCCTTTGCCATTCTCTGGCTGGGAAGCTTTATACCTGCTTGGCTCACTTCTTCCTCTCCTTCAAGTGTTTAAATCTCACCTTCTCAAGGAGAGCTCTCCTGACGGCTCCGTTTAATTCTACCATCTGTCCATCTCATCCACTGGATGCTTCTCTTCCTACTCTATGGTTTCTTTCACCCAGAGCACTTTTCCTCTTCTGAAATACTCTACAGCATAATTTATTAGGCTTATTTGTTATTATCTTCCTCCTTCCCCTTAAATTTTAACTTCAAAGAGACAACAATCTTTGTTACTGGCTGACACATTCTAAGTGCATGGAGTGGTATCTAGCACTCTTAAGCAATGAGTGACAATGTTTGAAAATGTTGAAATAATTTAGAAATATTCAAGAAACTGCCAGGTGAAAACTCTAGAAGAGCTGAATGTACTTTCTTGTCATAACAGAAAATGGAGGTTGAGAGGATATGGAATACTAGCTTCTGCTGTTTGTTTTTTTAAACTATGTAGAAATATTTGACTTCATATTATTTACATATATCTTTGAGAAATCATTGAGTAAAAAGTCAAGTCTTATGAAAAATAAAGAGATGCATATAAGGGGAATTTGGTTAAGGTAAGATGTTGGTTTATTTAATTTCAAGCTTTGAAAGTGAGTGAAAATGTTAGTCACTCAGTTGTGTCCAACTCTTTGCAACCTTATGGACTGAAGCCCACCAGGCTCCTCTGTCCATGGGATTCTCCAGGCAAGAATACTGGAGGGGATTGCCATTCCCTTCTCCAGGACATCTTCCCGATCCAGGGATCGAACCTAGGTCTCCTGCATTGCAGGCTTTAAGCACATTTTTTTCACAGCTGTCAACATATTCTCTTTATATCCCTCAGGAAACCTCCCATGAAGGACACCATAGTTGTGTAGAGTTGTTTTATCCTTATTATTGTTAAAAGTTTAAAAAATGTGAAAAACCTAGTATTTCTTGAAGACAAGAAATACACATAGTAAGACTCTTCATGGGGCAAATAAACTTCTCCTTCCCTCCTGACTCCATGATTGCACTCTGCTCTTCCTGATAGCTTCTGTATACAAACTAGCACACTTAGGGTATGTGCAAGTGTGTTTTTATACATACGTTTATTTATACATGTATGCTGATAGATAAATAAATAGCATCTTGTGTCATCAGTACCCTCCTGTAACTTTTTTTCTCAAATATATATACCTTAGAGACCATTCTAATTCTGTAGCCATAGACTTGCCTCGTTAATTTTAATAAATACATAATGTTACTTTGTAAAGACATATTTAACAACTCCAGGGCTGGTAGTCACTTATGATGTTTGTAGCCTTTTGCTAATGCAAACAGTGCTGCAGTAAAGGTCTTTGCACATCCGTCTCTGCATGCCTGTGTGAGAATGTCTGTCTGGGTGAATTCTGGAAATGGAAATGCTGTGTCAGTAGATGTACATTTTTGCACATAGTATATAGTCTTATGGGATTCCCTGGTGGCTCAGATGGTAAAGTGTCTGCCCGCAATGCTGGAGACCCGGGTTCGATCCCTGGGCCAGGAAAACCCCCTAGAGAAGGAAATGGCAACCCGCTCCAGTATTCTTGCCTGGGAAATCCCATGGACAGAGGAACCTGGTGGGCTACAGTCCATGGGGTCGCAAAGAGTTAGACATGACTGAGCAACTTCACTTTTCACATATAGTCTTAAAATACTCTAAAAAAAAAAAAAAAAGCTAAAGCAAAATGGCTTTTCAACATGACATAAAGTATTTTGCTGTTTGCAATTTGATAAGCAAAAATTATTACCCATTTAATATAATTTGCATTTTTGTATGTATAAGAATAAACCACTTTATCATATATTTGAAAGTCAACCAAAAGCCTATGTTCTGTACCTTTGCTGTTGTTTCAGTTGGATCTTTTTTTTTTTCCATACTGATTTTTTTAAAATAATTGACATGTATATGTTGAGTTTAGCCTGTTTTAGTCTTTCACATGGGACTTCCCTGGTGGCTCAGACAGTAAAGAATCTGCCTGCAGTCTGGGAGACCTGGATTCCTCCCTGGGTTGGGAAGATTCCCTGGAGAAGGCAATGGCTCTGCACTCCAGTCTTCTTGCCTGGAGAATGCTATGGACAGAGAAGATGCTTCACAAATATTTTTGGAAGTTTATCACATTTTTTGTTTCATTTTGTGTATCTTATTCATCTTTACAGAAATTTTTATGTAACGAATGCTTTAATCATTTTAAGCCCTGAGTTTTAGTGATTTTTTGAGTGATTGTAGATCTTTTGTATGCTATTATCTTGTTTCTACACTTACAGTTTTTATTGTTTTGGAGTTAATTTGAAGGTAGGAATTTATGATCTTTTTAAAAAGATTTTAATCAGTTGGCACAATCACATTCTATTAAAAAATTATCTTGATGACATGAAATTATAATAATATAAAGTTCTACCTTTATTGTAAAATAAACCTTCATGCAAATTTGGGTTTATTTCTGAAGCTTGATAGAAATTCCTCTCAAAAAATTAATTTCATATCATAATCTGAAGCCAAGTAAGTCAGGAGTTGAATAACCAGAATTTTTATGATAAAGACGTACAAAGTCTGGCTTTTGGAGTTATTTATCCAAAATTACAGATTTAATATTTATAAACAATCACAGCAGCTATATGTCCATTACTTTTCCTACTCCATATGTATTGTGAAAGGAAAAAGGAAGGCTAATACAGCAGAGACATTAGATAAAAACATGTTGAATTTTAATTTTGACATTCGAACTGGGGAGTCTGGATTAGTATTACTCAGTAACTTGGAGGAAGAAAACCTAGATCGAATTTAGAGGCACTAGTTTTATTCCTGGTTGAGTCCCTTGGACTTCAAGGAGATCAACCCAGTCAATCCTAAAGGAAATTAGTCCTGAATATTCATTGAAAGGACTAATGCTGAAGCTGAATCTCCGCTACTTTGGCCACCTGAGGCAAAGACCTGACTCATTGGAAATGATCCGGATGTTGGGAAAGATTGAAGGCAGGAGGAGACGACAGCAGATGGGATAGTTGGATGGCATTACTGGCTTGATGGACATGAGTTTGAGCAAGCTCCAGGAGTTGGTGATGGACAAGGAAGCCTGGTGTGCTGCAGCCCACGAGGTCACAAAGAGTTGGACATGAATGGGCGACTGAACAGATTCTGATTCTACTTGGCTGTATATTTTGGGCAAGTTATTTTATTTTTCTGAGTTTTAGAATTATCATTAGCTAAACCTAAATTTTGGAGAAGGAAATAGCAACCCACTCCAGTATTCTTGCCTGGGAAATCCCATGGATGCAGGAGCCTGGTCTGGTGGCCTACAGTCCACAGGGTCGCAAAGAGTTGGACACGACTGAGCAACTTCACTTGCAAACCTAAATTATCAAAATGTATACCCCTAATTTATACAGTGACTATGACTACCAAATAAATAGACATCTTATGTTGATTAAATAGCTTTTATAATAAATACAAATATAGAGTGAGAATGAGGAGCCATTATGGTGGTGAAAGATGAAAAGAATCATAATTTAGAAACGTTACTTTTGCAACTATACCTAGTTGTCCTATTTTTCTCAGAATAGTAAGCATATGTAAAGTATGGTTTTACCTATTTAATATTGCATAATATTGCTATAGTTATTAATATATTGACATACATTAATGTATTACTATAATATATAATATATAAATTAATCTATAATATATAAAATTATATATAATATCTACATACCATATACTCTATCTTAATGTAATTATCAATATGTATTAATATAATTATTAATATAAAATATCAACAACCACTAAGTCTTATCGGAATTGATTTGGTTTCCTCTTAAATGACTCCATACTGATATGCCCAATGTTTGGGTATCATTAGAAACATTTCCCTGGTTGTCTTTGCGGTTGTCTCACCTTCTAGTCCCTCTGGTTTTTTCTCCTGGACATGCTGGTGGTATAAATGCTAATTATGCTGAATCTCAGAGGTTTAAATGGAAGGATGAGCCAAGATAGGAATAGTATGACAACTCCTGGGAGAGCTTCCTGTGGATCTATGAATTCTATGGATAACCTTAAATTGGAGTTAGCTTCTTAAAGTTGACCCTCCAGTAGGTCAGAGAGAGCCTGGCTGAAACTCTGCAGAACTGAGAAGAAATGCAAACAGAAAACCAAGGTCTGGGTATTATGGTATTATGTTTCAGCCACAGGACAGTCTCCCATAACTCCCCCCACTCTGTTATGCACTGAACAACTGATGAATTACAACTCAACCTCAAGTAAGTGCAGAAGGAATTTGGGGAGGTAAGGACAGTAAAAAATGAAGTCACCTTGCTCTGTCATTGGTTGCTTTATAAGATGGAGTAAAGGGACCATTCAGCAGTAGAATGCTAAGTGATTTTCTTTTAATTTTAAAAGGTTGATTCCACAGATGCATATATTTTTGTTTGAGAGGAGAACAATGAAATTAGGAAAAGTGTACAGACCTAGGATTCAAAATCTTATTTTATTCAAATTTTTGCTTCTGAGTTTTCTAGGTTTATATACTTGGGTAAGTCCTGTAACTTCTTGCTGTTCGAGTTTCTTCTCTTCTATCATTAAAAAAAACTTTTTTACTTTAGAAGGTTATTATGATAACAAAACAAACATACATGTGAGGAAGATTGCTATATGAGTACCAAAGCAAATATATATGGGGTGTGTGTATATATATATATATATATGGTTACATATATGTTTATGGGAAATTTGATATATTCTGGTGTTTCTAAATCCTAGGTATACATTATTTTATTATGAGGAAAGCTATGGGAAAATATAAATTTACTATTAGTGTTAGGTACCTTTGGGACTTTATATTTTCATTTAAATATTTTTAGGTGTGTTTTTTCTTATCACTTCTCTAGATTAAAACTACTTTTTGTATTGCAAGTTTGTGAACAACAAGATACTGATTTTGTCTAGATAGCAATTAAGCTCTGAAGGTCCTATTATTCAAACAAATCAGACTGTTTAAATCTATGACAATTTAGAACAGAGGAGTCCAATAGGCAGAGAGCATGGCATTGAGATCACAGCAAAGATCCTCAGATAATATCTGAAATAAATTAGAGGTGAAATGAATTGTTTTTATTTTGTCATAACATATTATATTTGAATCATGCTTATGAAGTTGTTAAAGAGTATATCAGGATGCAAACATCTATAAAAATGGCCAACGTTTCCCTAAGCCATGTTTTAAGATACTTCTTTCTTGCTGCCCTTTCATTCCTTTGCAGGTCCTATTTGTGGAGAAGCACAGATTCTTCTGTCTTCCCAGCTCCATTTTCTCATCCTCTGGGGGGTTCATCAGCATTTCCTTTAACTTCCTATTTAGACAAATTAAGCTCTACTAATCCCATAGTTTTCATACACAACCAGAAAGGCAAAAACTCCCCACAGCCCTTTCCAGGCAAATTAACAACTACTGGATTTGGACTCACCCCTGTAATCTTTGCATTCTATTTTTTTCTGTTTCTCTCTCCTGTTGCATATTCAGAAGACACATTTAACTGATCATCTGCATTGTGCTGGACAAAACAGTATGCTCTTTCTGTCTATGTATATCTTTTCTCTCTCATTCCCATTTTTCTTTCTTTTTCTACATAATTCTATCGATTCTTTTTTCTTTTTTTTTTCTTTCTGTCCTTGCCACATAGCATGAGAGATCTTAGCTCCCTGACCAGGGATCCAACCCATATCCCCTGCAGTGGAAGCACAGAGTCTTAACCACTGGACCACCAGGAAATTCCCTCTTTCTCCTATTTTCTTTCTTCATTTTCCCCCCTCTTTCCTTAGCTGTTGCTATCATTTTATCATCACTTATTTTGTCACTGTGTTTCAATATGCCTTCAATGTTTAGGAATGCTGTCATGTATTCTGAAAACCAATAAAACATGCTACATATTTTCCTTTTAAAATTTTTACTCCTTCCTGGAGTAAGTATGTGATTTGATTTTATCCATAACAGTCCAAGCTTATCTCAGAAACTTAAAGGCATGCTGGATCCATTTAGAGGGATATAAGAGAAAATAATAAAGATTGGGAAAATAGCAGAGCAGTAATCTGTGAAAGGTAGGAGAAAATTTTCAGCTTTCTTTAGATTTGAAAATAGTGTCTGAGTGCAGGTAACTACAAAATGAGATCTTGAGTCTTTATTTAGCAAGAAAGCAATTCAGAGAGGGTGAATTCTATAATTGTATACTTTATGATTCTAATTGGAAATACTCATGTGCTCATCGAGGGCATCCTTCTATAAAGTAACCCTGCAACATGTGAGTGATATTTCTTTGATCAAAATGGATGAGGCAAAATTTGGTTCAGACATTATGTATAAAGATAAAAGTGCTTCTCAGTGTTGAATCAGGATCCTATGTTTTATTTCTATAATTTCTAATCAACTGGCAATGATATCTGTGCCATCTCTTTGCAAATAAAATATAATGCCAAGCATAATCATATTTCCAAGATTTTATTTCTAAAGTCCCACTATCATATGATAAGAAATGGGAGAAGAAAAGACAGTGGATAAGACCAGTTTTAAATGAAGAGTGTTATTCTATATATAAGGATAGGATTTATAAGGGGGAGTCTCAGAAGATAATCAACTTGACTTTCCACAGAAGTTCACAGGTACTTGAAAATTTCCAGAAACATTTTTATATAATTTTACCATGTAAGTAGTCCTACTAATATTTCACCTACTGCTTTAATTTCCCTTAACATTATAGTTTTTTTCTTGATCCAATTATCATGCGAGCAGTATGGAATTTGAAGTGGCAATCAAAATCCATTGATTTTGATAAGTAAAATAAATGTATTTATTGATTGATTAGTTGCATTATTTTGGGAATGAGCAAAAGCCTTAAAATATTTGCTCTAAGGGTAAAACAGGGTATATTTAAACTCTGCTTTAGTTTTGGGGTATGAAATGAAAAAGTAAAGCTGTATCTTGGTTCTGTTGTGACAAAATAGCAATGAAATGGATTGAGGTCATAAATTCAAGGGTGTTAACATAATTTAACATATAGGAAATCCAAAGGGAAGAGGTTCACAGTTGTTGGTTTCAATTGAATTAAAGTTAATTCAGTTCAGTTCAGTTCAGTTGCTCAGTCGTGTCCAACTCTTTGCGACACCATAAATTGCAGCACATGAGGCCTCCCTGTCTATCACCAACTCCCGGAATCTACCGAAACCCATGTCCATCGAGTCATTGATGCCATCCAACCATCTCATCCTCTGCCATCCCCTTCTCCTCCTGCCTTCAATCTTTCCCAGCATCAGGGTCTTTTCAAATGAGTCAGCTCTTCACATGAGGTGGCTAAAGTATTGGAGTTTCAGCTTCAACATCAGTCTTTCCAATGAACAACCAGGATCGATCTTTTAGGATGGACTAGTTGGATCTCCTTGCAGTCCAAGGGACTCTCAAGAGTTTTCTCCAACACCACAGTTCATAAGCATCAATTCTTCGGCACTCAGCTTTCTTTATAGTCCAACTCTCACATCCATACATGACCACTGGAAAAACAATAGCCTTGACTAGACGGACCTTTGTTGGCAAAGTAATGTCTCTGCTTTTGAATATGGTGTCTAGGTTGGTCATAACTTTCCTTCCAAGGAGTAAGTGTCTTAATTTCATGGCTGCAATCACCATCTGCAGTGATTTTGGAGCCCCCCAAAATAAAGTCTGACACTGTTGCCACTGTTTCCCCATCTATTTCCCATGAAGTGATGGGTCCAGATGCCATGATCTTCATTTTGTGAATGCTGAGTTTTAAGCCAATTTTTTCACTCTCCTCTTTCACTTTCATCAAGAGGAAATTAAAATGTAGTAAACGCTTGTTATGTTTAACATACACTCTTACCTCTATCACATGCTTACTCTTCAAGAGTATACAATCCATCTGGTCAGGAAAATAGGACAGGTACAGAAACAAAAGCAAATTGCATATATATATATATAATTTTTATAAAATATGGAGTGTACCAAAAGAGAATTACAAGTAAAGTGCTCTAGAGAATTAGAAAAGGAGTGCATAGTCATCCAGTTGTGTGCAACTCTTTGTGATCCCATGGACTATAGCCCACCAGGCTCCTCTGTCCAAGGGATTTTTCAGGCAAGAAATACTGTAGTGGATTGCCATTTCCTTCTCCAGGAGATCTTCCCAAGTCAGGGACAGAAAAAAAGGAGAGTGGGGAATAATTTGGAACACTTTAGTACTTGAAATGGCCCTTACAGGATGGAAAGCAACAACGGTGTCTCATATCAGCATAAATGCCAGTGAGAGAATGAAAAGTTTGGATAAAATGGAATGATTTGAACCATGATTATAGGAGACATTGACTGTAAGTCTGCATTTTAATAAAAGGTGTTACAATGTGGAGATTCAGTGCTGAATTTTGAGCTGAGATGTGTGTGCCTGATCAGATTTGAACTAAGGAAAGACTGTTCTACAAACATGTTAAGATGCTTGGAAGATGAGAGAGCCATAAGTAAGGAGACCACTTTGAAAACTAGAAGCCATGGAACACTGAATTATTTTCACTGTGTCTGTTTTAACTTTTCTGCGTAGATATAAATTTAATGGATAGATGCAAGAGACAAGTGTTAAAGAATAGTTGGTCCAGTCTGACAACTTGGATGACACATCGGCAATTGTAATTCAACGATGACAATTAGGATCCCCCCAAAATTGTGATTTTATAACCAAAGCAAAGAAATCAGAAGTGTGAGACAGATGGGTAAGAAGCTCTGTTTTAGAGTTAACAATTCTGAGCTTTGGGCTATGAAGCAGGCACTTCTCCCTATGATTTCTCACTGTCACTCACCCCCCACACACACACAGTCTAATTTCACAGCTCATTGACACCAATGTGAAAAAAAAAACCTGACCTGACCAACTAAATCCAATAATTCTACCATGTTAAGGACACAAGAAGATTATAATGTAAGGCCAATTAAAAGAATCAGAAAAATAAGTAATCAGAGGTTCCAGGGCTATTTTCCTAGTAGTCATATCATATTTATTATCTGTCGGTATTTATTATCTGTTACAAATACCATTCTACACTGTTTATAGCTGCACAAAAATTAGGAAAGTCCAATAGTTTAGGGAATTCATAATTTTGGAAATAAATCATAGTTATAGTATTATTAGCATATGAAAATGACTGAGTTTACATTAAATCACTTAGTCCTATGAGATGCATATAATTATGCTCATTTTAGAGAAAAGAAGATTGAAGTACAAAAAGATTAAATGACATTTCTAAAATCACTCATCTGGTAAAAGGAATCACTGGGATCTGAAGAAAGAAGGAAAATGTCTTTTATAAAGTAACTTAAAATGCAAAATTTGCCAAAACCAGTGAATCAAACCTAAAGAGATTTTAGAGAATAAAAAATTAATCACTAGAGTTTCCTTCAGGAATTTGTAATAAAGGAATCGTGTGGTTTCGATGGGGGAAGAGTGAGATAGAGGCACCTCAAATGGTAGAAATATTATAATTAGTAAGTAAGAAAACAAAATAAAGAAGGAAGGGAAAGGGGGAAATGTTTAATGTGCTCATAATTATCTTGAGGAGTTAGAAATTTGCATATAAAAATAAGAGAAATTTACTTAAAGGAGCCAAGTATTTGAAACTGTTTTTGGTGTTTTCACTCAGGTTAGAAATTGATCAAATTTATTTAGGTATCTGTTGAGGAGCATTTCAGAGCAAGCAAGTTTCCAATGCTTGATTGTTTTGTGTGTATGTTATTTGGTTGAATTTTTTGTTTCTTCCTCCTACTTTCAAATTTTCTTAATAGGATCAGCACTAATGCTTGGAAGAGGTAAAAGGAGTCCTGATACTCCATATTTTCACTGTGCAAAATCTATGACGTGCTCCAGTTCCTGTGATGTTTCTGACTAGGATCAGTTTGAGGAAGATGAAGATACCAAAATGCCTTGGCTCCCCCTGAACTGCTGATCCACCTGCCTTCATGCTGTCCTTTGCTCAACCTATATTTGGGAAACTCTGCCTTCTTGCAATCTGTTTTCATCTATACTCTGTTGTTTCTGTTAAATATTCATGACAAGTAGGGCTGAAGGTAGTTCTATTGAAACTTTTTAGAAGAGAAGACAAGAAACTCCAAAGGAATGATAACTAACCAGAAGACTTCCCATAAGGAAAATTTTTCCACTTATTTTGCTGGTTCTTCCTATTCTTTTCTTAATACTCTTTCAACATTATACTGATAATGTTGGCTTGATATTTCATCATAATTGGAACATAGATGCAGATTAAAGCAGAAATGAGAGTTTCATCTTAGCATCTCTGGTTTTTAGTTTCCAGTGGCTTCCTTTTATCATTGATATCCATCCTTAGAAGTGAGTGTTTAAAAGTCTCAGCTGGAATTTCTCCCATCAGTGCCAATATGTGGGTCAGTAATCAGAGCTCACTAGATGATTTTATCTTATTGGGATTTTCTGATCGATCCTGGCTGGAAACACCACTCTTTGTAATCTTTCTGGTGGCTTACATCTTTGCCCTGTTTGGAAATATCTCTATTATCCTAGTTTCTCGCCTGGATCCCCAGCTGGACAGTCCCATGTACTTCTTTGTCTCTAATCTATCCCTTCTAGATCTCTGCTATACTACCAGTACTGTCCCACAGATGCTAGTCAATCTTCGGGGACCAGAAAAGACCATTAGCTATGGTGGTTGTGTTGCCCAGCTCTATATTTTCTTGGCCTTGGGTTCTACGGAATGCATACTTCTAGCCATCATGGCCTTTGACCGTTATGCTGCTATTTGCAAGCCCCTTCACTACCCAATCATCATGAACCAGAGACGCTGTATCCACATGGCCACTGGGACCTGGATTAGTGGCTTTGCTAACTCCCTTGTTCAGTCCACTCTCACCGTGTTGACCCCAAGATGTGGACAGAGGGTGATGGACCATTTCTTCTGTGAAGTTCCTGCTCTTCTGAAACTAGCTTGTACAGATACCCATGTGAATGAGGCTGAGCTCAATGTGCTAGGGGCTTTGCTACTTCTGGTGCCCCTCTCCCTCATCCTGGGCATTTATGTGTTCATTGCCCGGGCAGTAATGAAAATCCGCTCTGCTGAAAGTCGCTGGAAGGCCTTTAATACCTGTGCTTCACATTTGCTGGTGGTCTCTCTCTTCTACTTTACAGCCATCACTATGTATGTCCAGCCTCCCTCTAGCTATTCACGGGACAGAGGGAAGATCATGGCTCTCTTCTATGGAATCGTCACACCCACACTCAATCCATTTATCTATACACTGAGGAACAAGGATGTCAAAGCTGCCCTTAGAAGGGCACTAACTAAGGAATTTTGGGTCAGGACAAGATAATCTTTGAAGAGAAAACCTGAGAAGTAAGGATGACTGCTTCTGCCTTTCAAAGATTTCAGAGATGGAAGTGACGAGAGGACAGTGTCATAAAGTTCACAGGTGAAACAGGACAAAGAAAGAAACCATCAACTCTTAATGATCTCCCCACAGCCTTTATCTACTTTTGAGACTGTTTTTGCAATATTGGATCTTACCAAGTCATATCAATTTTTTCCCTAACCCTTATGACTAGTTAACTTAGATTCAGTGGAAAAACCTGGTGTAATAGCTAGAGAAAAGATATTTAGAAAGCTTTAAAAGGTATGTTTTGCATATACTGTTTCTAAGTGAATCCCAAGTAAACTGGAAATGATCCCATGTTTTTAAAAAGGCCACTACTATCCTGAGTTAACTTTAACCAACATGTATTGACAGCATTTAGTCATCTTCTAACAGTCAATGTCCAATTATGTCATCCACCAAAGGCCCCAGAGGCAAGTGAAATCAAGAAACATTTAGGTCAAAACCATATAAGACAGATAGATGCAAAGGGAAATAAATAAAAATTTTAGACTCAGTGATTTTAAATGTTACTTTTGCCATAAACCTTAGCCAGTCTTACACTCGTATGATAAACAACAATGAGGTCAGGGCAAATATAAATGAAACTTACTGTGGAGGAAGAGAGAAAAAAGAAGAAAGATGCTTTGAACAGTGAACAATGATGGAAAAACCTAAGGCTGAAAATACTCTAACTCAAGAAAACTTACTAGTAATTTATGAGTTTAAAGAGACAACTTCCTTTACCACTTGACTGGGTAAGTTGGGCCTAATTCAATGTAGGAGCTATGAGAAAATCATATTGTGTGTAAAGCCTTGGTTGACTTCTTAGCTTTACTTGAAATAAAGGTCTTATAGCCAACTGCCTTGCAAATGCATATTAGTTAAACATGCCTAAAGAAGAGTGAGTTCAGTAAAAACTCAACATCATTGCCTGGAGTGCAAATCAAATCTTTTTCTTTTTCTTCATTAATGAGTATATTTAGCCCCATAGATAAAGTGATAAACATTTGTGTGCCTTTCGGGGAAAACCATTCATTATCTTTGACTATAGTTTTTTGCCACCAAATAGGGACATTAACACTTGCCTTAATTCAAAGGTGCTTGAAATTGCCTTTCTTAGCAAACTTTAAATTTAATATGTAATACTATAGTTCTGTGGCCTATAAAACAAATTTAATTCTAAATTTTAATTCTAAATTCATAGAACTGTACATAATTCTTTTCCCATATGAGTCATTACAGAGTATTATTCTGAGGATCAGTAGAATTTCTGCCAATCTCTCTTTTCTAGCACACATACCCAAACTTTCTTTATAAACTCATCCTTTCCAAAATCATTTAACCATTTTTACTTATTTTAGTCCTCTAGTTATTTCAAAGTAATGAATCACAGTCCCTTTATAAGGTAATCTCTAAGGTCTTAATAAACATGAATTTCTCAAAATCCATCAGTGTTTCATCAGATTCCTTAATTTTGGAGAATAAATACACTGGATGGTATGAATTCTGGAATCTGAATTAAATTGGTATATGACTAAGAACAATAACAATCTATGTGCATTCGACACTGCCAAAAATCATGTAAAATTTTGAATTCAAATACTGAAGATAGGATGTAATTAAAATATGCAAAAATTCTCCCTCCCAAAGATAAAATATTCCAGTAAATCGAGATCACCTCATATAATGGAATATTTCCTATGAATTTCTCTTTTCTCCCCACATAGCAGTAAGAATCTTGGCGTTTTCCTACTCAGTATATTTGACTGCATTTAGAATTTGTTTTTCTGAAATTACTGGTTAACGCCAATCACATGAGGTGTCCTTCTCTCAGGTGGGTTCTATTTGAACACTTTGTCAACTCATTGCCTTTCAATATAAATCCTTCCCAAGCCCGTATAACATTCATATTTGTAATCTCTCAGATTTCTGCAGATTTCTCTTTCGTGCTTTGGACAGGATAAATGTTTAGTAAATGCACCCAACATGATTGAATCTAGACCTGTTCCTTTTTCTCTTTTTTTCCACTGCAACCCTCCATTCTCCTCCTAAAAAGAACAGTGCAAAGATCTACTTTGTGTCAGTTAAGTTCAGTGAACACTTCCGCTTTCTGTGGTCCAACTGGGAGACAGATGAAGCCAAAATAGAAGGAAATGGATTTTAAAGAAATGAAGGTTCCTAGCTCTATTAGCGGAAAAGGCAATGGCAACCCACTCCAGTACTCTTGCCTGGAAAATCCCATGGACGGAGGAGCCTGTAGGCTGCAGTCCATGGGGTCGCTAAGAGTCGGACATGACTGTGAGACTTCACTTTCACTTTTCACTTTGATGCATTGGAGAGGGAAACGGCAACCCACTCCAGTGTTCTTGCCTTGAGAATCCCAAGGAAGAGGGAGCCTGGTGGGCTGCGGTCTGTGGGGTCGCAGAGAGTCAGACATGACTGAAGCGACTTAGCAGCAGCAGCAGCAGCTATATTAGAGAAAGAAAATCTGTTTCCTCAATTCTAACATAATGTGGAAAAGCATACTAAACTTTAAAAAAATTTGATAACAGTGTTTGTCACAATTCATGATCAATTTTTACACAGGACTTCATATCACTATATTAATAATATAATATCTATGCTAATATTTATATTTAAAATGTTTATAATATTAATTTATTCATTCTTGATAAAGCAGAGTATTTATCAGAGCTTGTATGTTGTACTTCTCAGAAGGTATTTGAGCTTATTAAATAAAAATGCTACATCTTCTTGAGTTTATTAGTTTTGCTTGACAGTCTAGATAAAATTTAAATAAATGAACATTGGAACTACTATTTTGTATTGGAACAAACATGGATCTATTATGCTGTGGAAGTTGCATACGTTTTTAAGCAAAAACATGGGACCACAAAAAAAGTTAGTGCTGCTGTCGGAGGTTGCTTCCGATATGCCCTCCCAAATCCTAACGGTATGTTTCGATTTACCTTCAGTATTACCGACATACCAGAGTAAAACCTTGAGACTTAAAAAATTCTGAATTTTTGATATTTTTACATAAATGATATCTGATATTTTAGAATTTTATATATTAAAATACAGTTAAATGAATTACAGTACAGGTACTGTCAAGCAGGTAAATAAATATGGTGCAATGTTGAAAACACAATTAATGAAAAAATTTAAATATATTTACAAGTATTACTAAAACATCAGTAAATTTATTAAATTTTATATTAGTAAATTTTATAAATATCAGTAAGTCATTAAACTGAAAAATATTTTGTGATATAGAAAGAGCAGTAGTGAAGCATAGTCAACAAGGTAAAATTATCTACTTCAAAACAAAGTCTAGTGTCTATTTATTAGAGGAGCACTAGAAAATTCCCAACGATGTTAAAAACAAATCAAGTGTTGGATAATGCGGCACCACAGATTCCTCTTTCCTACCATGTGTGATATATCCCATTTTAACATCTACCTTCTAATTCCTTTGGGACCACATAATTCAGGAAAATAAAATGTGAGTCTAACAGATACATGTCTTTTCTGGATTGACAGTTTTTAAAAAAACAATTTTTTTAAGGAATCTCCACACTGTTTTCCATAGTGGCTGTACTAGTTTGCATTCCCACCAACAGTGTAGGAGGGTTCCCTTTTCTCCACATCCTCTCCAGCATTTATTGCTTGTAGACTTTTGGATCGCAGCCATTCTGACTGGTGTGAAATGGTACCTCATTTGTGGTCTTGATTTGCATTTCTCTGATAATGAGTGATGTTGAGCATCTTTTCATGTGTTTGTTAGCCATCCGTATGTCTTCTTTGGAGAACTGCCTATTTAGTTCTTTGGCCCATTTTTTGATTGGGTCGTTTATTTTTCTGGAGTTGAGCTGCATAAGTTGCTTGTATATTTTTGAGATTAGTTGTTTGTCAGTTGCTTCATTTGCTATTGTTTTCTCCCATTCAGAAGGCTGTCTTTTCACCTTACTTATATTTTCCTTTGTTGTGCAGAAGCTTTTAATTTTAATTAGATCCCATTTGTTTATTTTTGCTTTTATTTCCAGAATTCTGGGAGGTGGATCATAGAGGATCCTGCTGTGATTTATGTCTGAGAGTGTTTTGCCTATGTTTTCCTCTAGGAGTTTTATAGTTTCTGGTCTTACATTTAGATCTTTAATCCACTGCTGGGCATACACACCAAGGAAACCAGAATTGAAAGAGACACATGTACCCCAATGTTCATCACAGCACTGTTAATAATAGCCAGGACATGGAAACTACCTAGATGTCCATCAGCAGATGAATGGATAAGAAAGCTGTGGTACATATACACAATGGAATATTACTCAGCCATTAAAAACAATACATTTGAATCAGTTCTAATGAGATGGATGAAACGGGAGCTGATTATACAGAGTGAAGTAAGCCAGAAAGAAAAACACCAATACAGTATACTGACACATATATACGGAATTTAGAAAGATGGTAATGATGACCCTGTATGCGAGACAGCAAAAGAGACACAGATGTATAGAACAGACTTTTGGACTCTGAGGGAGAGGAGAGGGTGGGATGATTCGGGAGAATGACATTGAAACATGTATACTATCATGTAAGAAACGAAGTGCCAGTCTATGTTCAATACAGGATATAGGATGCTTGGGGCTGGTGCATGGGGATGACCCAGAGAGATGATATGGGGTGGGAGGTGGGAGGGGCATTCAGGATTGGGAGCTTGTATACACCCATGGTGGATTCATGTCAATGTATGGCAAAACCAATACAGTATTGTAAAGTAAAATAAAGTAAAAATAAAATTTAAAAAATAAAAATAAAAAAACAATTTTTCCTACTTCTTGCATTCTTCGTCTAAGCCATATTTTGAGATGACTGGATCCCAAGATAGATAAAATCTGGATCTCCCAATTATTGGAAAGAAGGAAGCATCAACTTCCCAAGTCAGATTTTATGTGCATAAGAAATACAGTGGTGGTGGTGGTTTAGTCACTAAGTCGTGTCCAACTCTTGTGACCCCATGGACTGTAGCCCACCAGGCTCCTCTGTCCATGGGATTTTCCAGGCAAGGATACTGGAGTGGATGGCCATTTCCTTCTCCATGGGATCTTCCTGACCCAGAAATCGAACCCAGGAATCTAACCCATGTCTCCTGCATTGCAAGCAGATTCTTTACCGATTGAGCTACAAGGGAAGCCCAAGTATTTTGTTTAAAATCACTGGGATTTGGAATTGATTTATTACTGCAGCAAAACCTATGTTACTTTGACTAATATAAGTACCATACACATAAAATCCCAAATGTAAGAAATTGTATTATTTAAATAAAATTGTAAAAAAAAAATGCTTAAAACTGATACCTGCAGTAAATATTGCAGTTAGGTAAAATATCAGTATTCCTATTATGAATCATGTAAAATTACTAGAAATATAAGCCACTTTTGTTCATGCTGCCCCTTACAACAATAGTCCTGTATATAAACATAAGCCAGCACATGATTGTCTGAGCTAGAATTATAAAATTTAAAATCTCTAAATTTCTTTCGAAATCTACAGCTTGATTGGTGACAGTGTTATATAGAGAACGCAAACCAGCGAGCAGGTTTAAAGTCATATTTCTTACATTAGTTGAACTTGTACAAAAAGATGGCACGACTAATATAAATGTATCCAACTGAAACTTTATCACTCTTTTTACCACAAATACTTGGATTTTTCATAAACTAAATTCTGGGGGAAATTTTCAGTTAATAACTACATTGGACCATAGCCTTAGGACCACTCACTTATGGCAATAATTCTACATGAATCAATCTTACTAGTTACTTTAATTTTCTAGATTAAGGAGTAGCAGAAGAAAAAAGAAACATGTTAAACAAGTTCTAGTATTTTAATCCTTGGTATTCAGAAGGAAAAATAGAGGGGATAGTTAGGTCTTTCTTCTCAATCACACAGCACTAGGTTCTAAGTCAGCAAATCCTTGAAACTAAAAGGTGAATGAGATTTCAGGTCTTAAATTCCTCACTTATCTATCTGTGACATGTTCTCAGACCATAATGAAATTAAACTAGAAATCAGCAACAGAAAGATAACAGAATATCCAAGCCTTTGAAACCTAAGTAATATTCCTCTAAGTAATCCATGGATCAAAGAGAAAATCAAAGGAAATTAGATAGTATTGGGAAGTAAGTGAAAATAAAAATGCCACATATCAAAATTTGTGGGATGCAGTGCTTAAAGGGTAATACTTATTATTAAGTGTTCATTTTAAAAAAAGAATAAAGATCTTGAGTCAATAATCTAAAATTTTACCTTAAATGAAAAACTAAAAAAGAGAAACAAAATGAACCCACATAAAGTAGAAACAAGGAAATACTAAAGAAAAGTATAGAATTCTGATTTAACCCTCCCTGCAACATTTCCCCTTTGGTAACCACAAATTTGCTTTTGGTACCTATAAGTATGTTTCTGTTTTGTAGATATGTCCATTTATTATCTTTTAAAAATGAAATTCTACATATGAGTGATATCATATGATATTTTTCATTCTCTGAGTTACTTAGTATAAAAATCTCTAGATCCATCATATTTCTGCAAATAGCATCATTTTGCTTTCTTTTAAATATGTAGGAGTAGATGAAAGATTAAACATTTAAAAATTTTTATCTTATTGTTTAAAAGGTAGATCTCATCATGTTCAATGTTGGTACCACGATTTTTTTTTTAAATGCCTTTCCCATTGTCATAGGATTTGAAAACAGAATACATTCATTTTGGGATATATTGCCCATCTGTGGTAGCCTATTGTTAAAATGGTGAGTGGATGATCAGGTTCAGAGTTATTTTAGAAAAGATACAGTATTTGAATGAAGCCTAGACTCAGTGACACAGAAGTCATCTTTTAACTCTAATTTCCTTTGATTCTGTAATTTTGTATGTGTTTATGTAACAATTACTAAACATTCTCTTTTTAAATGAGGTCCATACAAACATGCATGACTTCATGGGTGACCAGTAAAGTTAAAATTGATCATTTTTACTTGAGAAACTTAAGTCTGAACTTATACTATAGAAAATAAATGATATATGTTGTATATTTTTCACTCTCTGGAATGCAGAATCTAAGATTCAGTTCAACCCAGACGATAATTAACTACTTTTCACTGAAGCAGTCCTTGAGGGACAGGTCCATGAAGTCCCATGCTTGAACTCATAGTGTTTACGTGAAACATCAACCACGCTGAACAAGTTTGTTCCCTAGTGCCAAGGCAGCACTGACTTCATGGGCTGTCCATAGGCTCATGGGTATCAAGCGCTCAGTGGAAAGTTAAAATGTCTCTGGGTCTATGCTCACTGTTTAATCTTACATGAAAACATCTCAGTCTTTTCCTTACATGAAAATTACAAAGATCAAGCCACCAGCTCAATTCTAGAATAAAGATGTTCAATTTTAGGATTAAAAGAGATTGGTTCCTACTGACGAAGATCAGCTCTGGTGAGTGAAACTTCTCTATATTTTATGAAACATTTTATAGGTGTACTCCAAAATTTTTATATTTCCTTTCACATTTCATTTGTTTTTATTTTTTTTTAGTTTTTTATTTTTTAAATTTTAAAATCTTTAATTCTTACATGCGTTCATTAAAACCGCGTTTTTCATGCTTTTGTACCCATTAGTCCTCCCAAATGCTTCTAGCAAATCCACAAATGACCCTCACAATGGTAAATTCAATACTTTTATTGTTATTTTACACTTCCTTTCTAACATTAATGAATCTACTGTACATGGGGGCTTCTCTGGTGGCTCAGTGGTAAAAAAAATCTGCCTGCAATGCAGGAGGTGCAGGAGATGCAGGTTTGATCCCTGGGTTGGGAAGATCCCCTGGAGAAGGACATGGCAACCCACTCCAGTATTCTTGCCTGGAGAATCCCTTAGACAGAGGAACCTGGTAGACTACAGTCCACAGGATCACAAAGAGTCAGACACAACTGAAGCAACTTGGCAAAAATTGTACATTATTTTTTTTTTCTTTTAAAACATCTGTCTTCCATTGGCTCTATGATGTTACTCCTTACAGGTGTTCTTCTTCTGTAAATATTCTTTTTCAGTCTGACTCAGTCCTCTTCTCTACATCTATTTAAATTTGATGGTATCTAAAAGTCTATCCTCAGACCTCTTTTCCATCTGTGTTTTAACTCAAAAGTATTCTTGTAAGAGCACTCTTACTGAATTGGCGGTGTTTCAAGCACTGCCATAGTCTACTGAGTTCCAAATCCTCATATCCAACTTTATGGTTGGCACACCTCCAACTGGGCTTCTCCCATCAGAACTCATTTCTTCTCCCAATCATCTCCCTGTCACTGTTATCTGTTTCAAAAAATAGGAAAATTTATCTTTCATCTGCACATTCATCAACCTTCAAGACTTTATCTGCTTATTATCTCTCCAGAAAATTCTCATAACTTTTTTTAACCTATGTGAAGCTGTTGATCACATTTAGAAGTTCAGTTTTTGAAAAAGGGCTGAAGATTTTTCTGAATTAAATGTTGCCACATTCCCATGAAGATAAATTTGTCTTGATTTTAGTAGCTCCTTGCTGAGTACACTTAGTTACTTGACTAATAGCTATATCAATATCATACATTCTTTCCTGCTGTTCCTTGGCTTCCTAAACAGAGTCATCCCAGCTACCTTCAGAGTGATCATGGCCAACCTGACCTCAGCGAGTGGATTCCTCCTCGTGGGGTTTTCTGCTGACCGTAAGCTTCAGATTTTACATGCACTGCTGTTTTTGGTGACATACCTGCTGGCCTTGACAGGCAACCTCCTCATTATCACCATAACTACCTTGGACCATCGCCTCCATTCCCCCATGTATTACTTCTTGAAGCACCTCTCTCTTCTGGACCTGTGTTTCATCTCTGTCACAGTCCCCCAGTCCATCACAAATTCACTTATGAACAATGGTTACATTTCCCTTGGTCAGTGCATTCTTCAAGTGTTCTTTTTCATAGCTCTGGCCTCGTCAGAAGTGGCCATCCTCACAGTGATGTCTTATGATCGGTATGTAGCCATCTGTCAACCACTGCAATATGAGACCATTATGGACCCCTGTGCCTGTAGGCATGCAGTGATAGCTGTGTGGGTTGCTGGGGGCCTCTCTGGGCTCATGCACACAGCTGTTAACTTCTCCATACCACTCTGTGGGGAGAGAGTCATTCACCAATTCTTCTGTGATGTTCCTCAGATGCTGAAACTAGCCTGCTCTTATGAATTCATTAATGAGATTGCAGTGGCTGCATTCACAACCTCAACAGCATTTATCTGTTTGACCTCTATTGTGCTTTCCTACATTCGCATCTTCTCTGCAGTGCTGAGAATTCCATCAGCTGAGGGAAGAACCAAAGTCTTCTCTACCTGCCTACCCCACCTATTTGTAGTCACCTTCTTCCTCTCAGCTGCAGGCTTTGAGTTTCTAAGGCCCCCTTCTGATTCCCAGTCAGCTATGGATCTCATGTTCTCCATTTTCTATACTGTGATACCTCCAACGCTCAATCCAGTTATCTATAGTTTACGGAATGAAGCCATGAAGGCAGCTCTGAGGAAGATACTGTCAAAAGAAGAATTTACTCAGAGAAAGATGCATTTAAAAGCCATTTTTAAACTCTAAAGTACCATACAAATAAAAGGTACTGTTATTATGTTTCAGATTGTAGCAGGAAAACATCTGATTTCTTTCCGGAACTCCCTCCTAACTTTTCTGTTCTTTATAGTCTTCTCAAAACATAATTCTTCAGAATTTAAGATGTTATGGTTTTAGGGATATTGGCCTTCTTTCTACAAATTCAATTTTTATTTTTAGGCATCTTATAGGATTTTTTTCTGAAATAAAAGAGAAAAGGTAATTAGTCTGGGACATGGTGAGCACAATTTAAAGCTGGCTTTTATAGATATATGTGTATACCTGAGTCCCTTCGTTGTTCACCTGAAACTATCACGACATTGTTTGTTAATGAGCTATACCCCAATAAAAAATAGAAAGGCTTGACAAAAATAAAGTTGGCTTTTAACAAATAGATTCCAGACTGCTGTCACATAAGTTGATTGTGTTCATGAGATAGTATATCTGTGGTGTATTATGTGAATTCCAATAGACCTCCAGGTTTCTTATGTGCATTAAGTACCCATATAATTTTCCCTTCCTTTTATGTATTATAATAGCTTTTCCCATACCTATTTATTCAGTCTCTAATAAATGTCAGGTACAGTATACACATTTTTCTTTTAATTTTATCAAGCAACTGTTCTCAGTTCAGTTCAGTCGCTCAGTTGTGTCCGACTCTGCAACCCCAGGAATTGCAGCACGCCAGGCCTCCCTGTCCATCACCAACTCCCTGAGTTCACTCAAACTCTCATCCATCGAGTCGGTGATGCCATCCAGCCATCTCATCCTCTGTCATCCCTTTTTCGTCCTGCCCCGAGTCCCTCCCAGCATCAGCGTCTTTTCCAATGAGTCAGCTCTTTGCATGACATGGCCAAAGTACTCGAGTTTCAGCTTCAGCATCATTCCTTCCAAAGAAATCCCAGGGCTGATCTCCTTCAGAATGGACTGGTTGGATCTCCTTGCAGTCCAAGGCACTCTCAAGAGTCTTCTCCAACACCACAGTTCAAAAGGATCAATTCTTCGGCACTCAGCTTTCTTCACAGTCCACCTCTCACATCCATACATGACCACTGGAAAAACCATAGCCTTGACTAGATGGACCTTTGTTGGCAAAGTAATGTCTCTGCTTTTCAATATGCCATCTAGGTTGGTCATAGCTTTCCTTCCAAGGAGTAAGCGTCTTTTAATTTCATGGCTGTAGTCACCATATGCAGTGATTTTGGAGACCAAAAAAACAAAGTCTGACATTGTTTCCACTGCTTCTCTGTCTATTTCCAATGAAGTGATGGGACCAGATGCCATGATCTTAGTTTTCTGAATGTTAAGCTTTAAGCCAACTTTTTCACTCTCCACTTTCACTTTCATCAAGAGGCTCTTTAGTTCCTCTTCACTTTCTGCCATAAGGGTGGTGTTATTTGCATATCTGAGGTTATTGATATTTCTGCCGGCAAACTTGATTCCAGCTTGTGCTTCTTCCAGCCTAGCGTTTCTCGTGATGTACTCTGCATAGAAGTTAAATAAGCAGAGTGACAATATACAGCCTTGACGTGCTCCTTTTCCTATTTGGAACCAGTCTTTTGTTCCATGTCCAGTTCTAATTGTTGCTTCCTGACTGGAGAATGAAATGGCAATCCACTCCAGTGTTCTTGCCTGGAGAATCCCAGGGACGGGGGAGCCTGATGGGCTGCCGTCTATGAGGTCGCACAGAGTCGGACACGATTGAAGCGACTTAGCAGCAGCAGCAGCAGCAGACCTGTTCTACCTATGCCCCATTCTATCAATTAGGACACTAAATTTAGAACAGATTAATTTCTTGAGACTTCTCCAAGAATAGTAAATAGTGATTCAAAGTTATATTTGTCTGATTCCAAGCTCACTTATTTTCCTCGGCTGCTGCTGCTTCTAAGTTGCTTCTGCTGCTGCCAAGTCGCTTCAGTCGTGTCTGACTCTGTGCAACCCCAAAGACAGCAGCCCACCAGGCTCCCCCGTCCCTGGGATTCTCCAGGCAAGAACACTGGAGTGGGTTGCCATTTCCTTCTCCAATGCATGAAAGTGAAAAGTGAAAGTGAAGTTGCTCAGTCGTGTCCGACTCTTCGCGACCCCGTGGACTGCAGCCCACCAGGCTCCTCCGTCCATGGGATTTTCCAGGCAAGAGTACTGGAGTGGGGTGCCATTGCCTTCTCCGTATTTGCCTCTACTCATTGCAAATGATTTGTTTCTCCACGTGTGTGCATGCTAAGTCGTATACATGTTTTTGTATCATCTGTAAAAATAAGCGTATTCTACTATTATACTCTAATGAGATAGCCTTCAGCAGAATGCTGTGTAGCTTTTAAAACAGTAAATCTATGTCCTTACAGCTTCAGAAGAAGCCTTTGTAATATAAATTGAATAAATTTATAGTCATATGATTATTACTGAAAAATATTAATAATGTATATAAAAGATGGTAAGAGAATTCAGAAATTACAAAACAACATCATGGATTTACATTCATTTTAAAGTATATTTATAAAGTAGTTGCATATATTTAAACAATAAATTTTAATGGACTGAGCCTCTTTATGAGATTCTCAGGTACTATTGCTAAATTTGTTTTAAGATCTTTTAGTAGATAGTTTTATGTTTATTAGAGACCACAATGGTTGCCCAAATTAGCTGTTCCAAATCTGAGATGCAATTCACAGACCTCAATTTCTATAAACACTGATTTCTAGCTTCCAAGGACACCTAACATTAAAAATTTCTTTTAATGTTTAAAATTTTGTTTGCCTTTCTGGAATGCATGATTTAGCTATTACAGTGGTTCTCTAAATGTGGCATTCAGTCCATCAGCAGCAGCATCAGGCAGTTTGTTAGGCATTCAAATGTATAGAGGTAACATTAAACCTTCTGAATCAGAATTACTAAGTGTGAGGTTTAGGTACCTGTTTTATCAAGCTCTCCAGGTGATCCATACCTCTGCTAAAGTTTGCAAACCTTTGAACTAGGAAGAAAATCCCCACAGTTTACCAACTCACTCCCCCTCTGTGTGAAAAGTTTCAAGTCCCAGGTGACAGAGAAGGAGAGAAAATGAGATAGTCTCATCATTCAGTTCAGGCTTCCATTACAAAAGATGGGGGAAAAAAGATCCCAAAAGCAACAGAAACCTTGGGTTCTCAAGGGAAACAACATGTTTTAAAACATGTCATTATAGATGAGAAAGGTCAAAAATTTTTGATCAACTTTCATAACTACCCACGCACCAATAGTGGCTGTGGTAAGTTTTATAATCTTAAGTGAGGAAAAAGAAAAATGTTTTATGGAAATTGACAGAACACTATATTCTTCAAACTGAATTTAAAAAAGCAAGACTATTCATTCTAACAAGGAAAATGAGCTGTTAACAAAGGTCATAGATTTACTTCACATGAATATATTATAAAATGAGCAATTTAAGAAAAGTCAATCAATTAAGAAAGGGTAATATTTTATATGTTTATATAAACATTTAGTAAAGTGATTGCACTATACCATGTGTAGTACTTATACTGTACTATAACAGGAGAGTAACTGTACTATAGTGATATCATAGTCTCTGATATCACCATGAAAGACAAAGCCTTGAATAGATAAATGTTTGGTGTAATTTTGGCTTTTTTCCCAATGTTTCTGCGTGTCTTCCATAAATACTCAGAGATTTTAGATGTAAGACAGTGGTATGAATTGCAAAGGAAAAGGTTTGGTGCTTAGATTCAATTCTGTCACTTAAGTATTCTGAATCTTATTTTTTTCTTTTAAAAATAGAGATTAAAATGCTTAGGCCATAGAAGATAAAAAAATAAAACTTGAGGCATATTTTATGACAAACTCTAGCATGGTGTCTGTCTCATGAAAATGAATGCTCAAAATTTTTCAGTTTATTTCCCAGACTGTTGATAATCACTGGTGGAAATTTGGCAGACTAAAATACTTTATGTACCAATATCAAGATTAAGTATGGATAATGATGTCATTTATTATTTTATTAGTTCAAGGGAAAGAGAGACAAAAAAACAGGCAGCAACTGCTTCTCCAATGCAGAAAGGGAGAAACTGTTGAAAGTGTAGCCTTTGCTCTTTAATTCTTTCTGTTTTCTATTAGCTGTGTGAGGCTTTAATAAAAATGGAGTAACAGGGTGATATTCTAGATTAACTTTGCAATTCACATGCATAGAGAAAGAGAAAGACTTTTAATTTGGCAGCCAAAACAAAAGTTTAAAAATTTAAATTTAATGTAAAATTGTAAATCTAATACTACTGACCCCTGCTGGTAGAAGGAGGGGGGCAGATGTTGAGTTCATTCTTCACAGAGGTTGATTTCCAAGAACCTTAATTAATGAGACACACACACACAAAAATTTCTGGTGAGATTTCACATCTGTTAATCATATCTAATTTGCTAATCATATTTAAGAAAATCTTATTTAGATCATCACCCCACCCCCATTTCTCATCAGTCTGAGAGGCTTTTGTTAGTTCAATAGCCTTTCTCATTTACTTTCTTTTTCTCTTCTCTAATGTCAAACTTTCCTGTTCATAGTTCAGATTTATTCTGTCTCCCTCATGTCTCCTCTGACAACTCTTTCCTTCCTGCCCTCAATTTTGCACATGGTTCAGAATAAAACTCAAAGAGATTGTTTCATTCAGCAGTTTTTCATTTTATTTTTTTTCCCCCAGCTGCTGCCTAGAACTCACAGACAGATGAAAAAATTAAGGAATATGAGAGGCTTATAACTAAATGACTGGTCAGTTCTCATATACTGAGGTATATTTTAATGAATGGAGAACTTTTGTTTATCTCCATCCTGCAAAGCCCAAAACACTATACAATGGCCTAAAACCTCATTTATTTCTTTTCTGAATTGTAGATCACTTTATACCTTTTTAGAGTGTTTTTCTGAAGTTGTATATTGGGTTTTTGAAAGTTTTCCTTCCACATAGAAAGCCAACTCAGAGCAATCACTCTTTCTTCCTCTTCTTTGCAAATGCCTTTGCATGTAGTAAATAGTCAATACATACTGAATGACTTTAGCTGAAGACAATGTGAAAAGAAATGAAATGAAATTTCAGAGAGAAAACCGTTAAGTACCAGAAGAAGCCCTAGACAGATTAAGCACTAAATCTGATTGTGAAATGTAAGTAATTCCTTCGTAAAAGCTTTTTTGTTCTTGATTTCAAGACATGTTTATTAAATAAAATGTTAGCTGGAAAGGCAGTAACACTGTATAATTTGGTTGTTGGCCTCACAATTATAGGAACTTTCTCTTTATTAGAATGGCTTGCCAGGGAAGAACCTTAGATATCATCCCATCCAACCACAATTCCTCTAAAGGGCCCTTCAGAATACTAAAATAGAGCAATATAATCTATCCAATTTTGTGAAACCCCTAATTAAGAACTGGTCACTTAATTTCTGTTCTTGACTTAAAGCAAAGCAACAGGTTTCACTTTGTGGAGATGGAACAGTGTTTTTAGTGGCGGAAATGCAACCATTTTTCTGTGATAGGACCAGTGACTCTGATCACATCTGCACTCAGGTTTACTTTTGTTTTCTGTAAGCTCCCTGCACACAAGATATACATATCTCCACCTTCGAGTCCCCAACATCTAGGGCAGAGCTGATGAATGACAGGTACTCAAAAATTAATTGTTGAAAGAAGCATTGATGAATAAATGAATATTTGAACATCTCTCTACTGCATTTCCTCCATCCTTTTTATCTTCCAGCTGCCAACACAATTTGTACCTTCAAAATGGTTATGGCAAATGTAACCACAATGAGCGGATTCCTCCTCATGGTGTTTTCCAACAACCGTGCGCTGCAGATCTTGCACGCATTGCTTTTCTTGTTAATATACTTGTTAACCTTAGCAGAAAACCTCCTGATTATCGCCATCACAACTCTGGACCGACATCTCCAAACCCCAATGTATTACTTCTTGAAACACCTTTCGCTGCTGGACCTCTCCTTCATTTCTGTCACGGTCCCCCAGTCCATTGAAAACTCACTGACAGGCAATGGCTATATTGCCCACGGTCAGTGCATGCTTCAGGTTTTCTTCTTCACGTCTTTGGCCTGGGTTGAGGTGGCCATTCTCACAGTGATGTCTTACGATCGCTATGCCGCCATTTGCCTCTCACTGCACTGCGAAGTCATTATGGATCCCAGAGCCTGTAAGCGGGCTATGATAGCTGTATGGCTGAGTGGTGGCATCTCTGGAATCTTGTATACAGCTGCCACATTCTCCATCACATTCTGTAGGGCCAAAATAATCCACCAGTTCTTCTGTGATATCCCCCAGTTGCTGAAGCTCTCCTGCTCCAGTGATTACCTAGACGTGATTGGAGTGGCCGCTTTCATGACTGTGCTGGCGTTCATCTGCTTCATCTCCATTGTTCTTTCCTATACGCTCATCTTTTCCACGGTTTTAAGAATACCCTCTACTGAGGGACGCTCCAAGGCTTTCTCTACCTGCCTACCCCACCTCTTTGTTGTATCATTTTTTCTTTCCACCGGCATTTTTGAGTTCCTAAAACCAACTTCAGATTCTCCAACTGCTTCTGACATTATCATATCTATCTTTTATACAGTAGTGCCCCCAACGCTGAACCCTATGATCTACAGCTTGAGGAATGAAGCCATGAAGGGAGCTTTAAGAAAGTTACTGTTGGGTGGTGAATTCACCAAGTAAAAAACATTTTTGTCCTGTTGTCGATGGCCATCCAATATTACACACAAGGAGCATATTTAATAACTGGAATCCATTATATACAAATGGTAAATACTGCCAAAGAGTCAGACACAACTGAGCAACTGAGCATGCATGTAATATGTATATAGTGATGTTGAGGAAAAACAACACTTTTTTTCCTGTTGCTAAGCCAAATACTATAACCATAATCATAATGAAAATGCTTAGTTTGACATCTTCACTTTTTTAGACACTGAAATAAGACTTTTTGTTATTCTTTCAAATTAAGAGAAAATAAACAATTATATATAATATTTTAGTGTAGGTCCACTACTTTCGTTTTCCTCCCAATACATATAGACATGCAGATACAAACACATATCAGGTCATACCAACAAACATAGCGCTTTTGGAAAAATGGCATAGACAAAATAATAGTGAAAAACAGTGACAATTTATCCACAGTTCCACTCACCAATTGTTTAATTCCAAATGTCCATTTAAATTTTTGTCTTTTAAATGCCGAGTTTACATGCTGATACAAACATATACAATTATTATGCATATTTAAGTAGTTTCACTAATATAATTTTCTTGAATACACAGAATTCAATGGAATTCGTATCATAATATGTTTAATCATTCACCTATTTTATACATATATGTTTTTTCCAATTATTCATTCATGCTAGAAATTGAATTTCTACTCTTCATAATTCCATGGAATGAGATTGCTGAGTCTCATGTGAAATGTTAAGCTGCTTTGGGTATGTGACTGTATTGTTTTCTAAAAATGTTAAATCATTTTATGTGGCTATTAGGAATGTATGGCCATGTCAGTTCTACATGTCTCCCATGATTTATGAATTTATACAACAAACATGCAGAGAGATTCTATTAGGTGGCTGAAATCATAACAGGTGCCTGAAACATAAAAGTATATAAAATATACACACATTGGGTAGTGTAGAGATTTTTAATCTTTATAGCTGCAATATTTTAACTTTAATTATTTTTAATGTGATAGATGAAGATATTAAATATATTATAATTTTTATTTTGCTCTCATATTATTCCTTTTAATTTTAAATATTTTTATTCTTTATCCATTATGTAAAAAGTTTTATAAACCTTAGAATTCTGTGTTTTACAACAGCAAAAACCATTTTTTCAGTCCCTCTTTAACTTTACTATTTTAGTTTTCTTTACTATGCAATCTCATATAATTTGATATGAGTTTCTAAACGTTGTAGCAACAAAGCTTAACCAGTCTAAGTTACCAGGGATAGTCTTGAATGACAAATAATTAAATCTTTTTTGTTAGTTATTCAATCCATCTGCAATAATGTGTAAATTATATTTTTTATGCTACATACCAACTAAATATGTTAATTTATAAAATATTTCTTTTATTGATGTATTATTTAATGAGCCTACTGAATTATAATGTATGTCCATTTTTATCTCCATTTCTATGCTTTCAAATTTTTATTAATTTATGTTTATATATTTAAGCTAGTTAAGTAATATTGTATTTTTTTTTACTGTAGTGATTTAGGTAGAGGACTATTCTTTGATTTACAAAGTATTTTTATTGCCTTGTATTCTTATTTTTAACCTCTTCATTCAGTTCAGCAAACACTGCATTTGTTCTTGAGAGCATTCAATCATACAAAATTTACAAATTAACTTGGGATATGTACTCTGTTATATAGTTTCCTTTAACCAAGAAACACTAAAATGTTTTACACTAAATGATATTTTGCTAATTCTCTTTATGAAAGTAGCTCTCACTTCTCAATAGCCTTTTTCTATGATTTTACATTTGTGTGGCTACTATAAACCTGATTCAATTTCTATTCATGTTAAACACTCACTGCAGATACCAAGCATCTTTGAACAATGCCATAAATTGTAGGAATTCCCACACTACTCTTACCACTATCTCCCAAGGCAGAAAACAAAAACTTACTTTCTTGATGTTTATTTCAGCTAGAACGTAAACATAGGACCTTGATTCTGAGATTAGATATTTCATCCTGAAATTTTAACTAAGAAAACAAAAATGTGAGAAGCAAGAACTATGTGGCATCCATTTCTAAAGAAGTTAGTGGTCCAGGCATTCAGTTTTGGGGAGTGGAAGTAGTAGAGTCTGTAACCCTGTTCCCCACATCCATGGTAGGAAATGCAGAGTCTGTCTAGCAGTGATAGCAGGGTACTCCCTTCTAGGACAGTGTCATTGTCCTGAGCTCATATCTTCCAAGCTTGATTATCAGACCTTCCAAGAGACTGTGTGGTATAGCTAAATGCAGTTAGGATTGGTTCTGTGTGATGCTACTAAGAAATTTGAGAACTATAACTGTTAATACTACACTGATTCTTAAATCCTGAACTTAAACCTAGCCACTTTATTAATTTCTAATAACTCTAGCAGTAATTGATTCCTGTGAAGGTTAGACTCTTACTCTCCCAGAGATACTAGGAGATCAGAAAGGTTTCTTCCTTGACAATTATATTTCAAAATGATGGCTCCCATCCCTGAGAAAGACATTCCTGGGTTGTAAAACTGACAAGAAAGGATGTTCCCTGGTGGCCTAGTGGTTAAGATTCCAGGCTTTCACTGCTGCAGCCCTGGGTTCAATCCCTGGTCAGAGAACTGAGAACCTACAAGCTTCACAGTGATGCTGAAAAAAGGGGAAAAAATGATAGGAAGTTTTAAAAAGATTTTTTTTAATGTATTTGAATTCTTATTTATTTATTTATTTATTTTACTTTACAATATTTCATTGGTTTTGCCATACATCAACATGGATCTGCCACAGGTATACACATGTTCCCCATCCTGAACCCCCCTCCCTCCTCCCTCCCTGTACCATCCCTCTGGGTCATCTCAGTGCACCAGATTTATATCTCTTTAAAAGGGGACAGAAAAAGAGTTTACCATTTCAAATTTTCTAAAGGCAGGAGCCTAGAGTGAGGAAGAAGCCAGTGGGTTGGTTGATCAGTCATTTGATGGTGATATGGCCTTTGAATTACCGCTGTTAACCCAAAATGCAAAACAACAGTTACTACATGAGCAACTGGGAAATACAGAACTTTGTACCATCTAGAGCAGTGATGCGCAGAGAGGGTGATTTCATCTGTAGGAACATTTGGCAATGTCTGGAGGTATCTTTGGTTGTCACAGTTGCTTGGGAGGATGCTCCTAACATTTAGTGGGAAGAGGCCAGTGGTGCTGCTAAACATCCTACAATGTATAAAACTCCAGACATAAAGAATTATCCAGCCCCAAATGTCAATGCAGCTGCCACTGAGAAATCCTGATCTAGACGCACTGTGGCTTAAGGAAGCTACTGCATGACAAGCTAAATATGTTTGAACAATTTTTTTCTCCAAGTAAGTACATTACAGCCAAATATAGAAGTAAGAATAAGTTGATAGGATGATGTCAATCATCCAACATCATATGTGAAGAAATGGAAAAGAGGTCATGGGAAAGACTGCATACTGCATTTATGAACAGTCTCTATATGATAGGCTGCGTCCATTCATGCTGCATCCTGTAATCAGGCTTTCACTTCCATTACTACACCAAAACTTCCTGCCTATGGCCAGTAATCACTTCCTTGCAATTAGCAACAGTGTCATGGTTGAACAATATTTCTTGACAATAATTGTATTTGGTGATGCCGACATGAGAGAATTTGTAGAAGATGGCTGAGAATATGAAAAATGCCATTAAATGATGCCACCTAAGGACTTACGTTCTTCTGTAAAACAGAAGGTGGGGGCACCACCAATAATGAAGAGAGCATAGATAAGTTAAAGAAAAATGGTAAATTTTGAAACAATTCCAGAAGGAAATAGGAAAAATTGGGAACAAAGGACAAATCACTGAAAAGTAAGAGTGAGTTCATTATTTTATAAAGATATCAGAGTACATTATCATGGAATTTTCTCCAGATTTTCTGAGCAATATGAGTGGAAGAGACTGCTGCTTTGGTGTGTGTGGTGGAAATAAGGAAGGAGAATATATACTCTGGGGAGCTAGAAGTCACAGAAAAAAGCAGTTTTCTACTCTCACTCTTAGAGATGTGAGTGCTGGCTCTAGAGGGTGTGGTCTGAAACTGAAGTTATTTTTTAAGCCAAAGACATGAAAAAGAAGTAGTGTAAAAGACTACATATTATTTGATTCCACTTTTACAATTGTTTATATGATTACTTTCTGGAAAAGCTGGAACTATAAGCACAGAAACAGATTATGGTCACAGTGGCTGCTTGGGGGAGAGGATTTACTAGAAAGGGGTGTATGCCAATTTTAGGGGGTGATAGGAGTTTTCTAGGGGCTTCCCAGGTGGTGCTAGTGGTAAAGAACCTGCCTGTCAATATAGGAAACATAAGAGACAGGGGTTCGATTCCTGGGTCAGGAAGATCCCCTGGAGGAAGGCATGGTAACTCACCTCAGTATTCTTGCCTGGAGAATCCAATGGACAGAGGAGCCTAGCAACCTGCAGTCCATGGGGTCTCAGAGTCATACAGGACAGAAGCAACTTAGCACATATGCAGGGGATCATTCTATGGCTTGAATATGGTTATGACTACATGACTACAAATGTTTGTTTAAAATCACAGAAATATGTAGTCAAAGGGTGATTGTTACTATATGTAAATTATACATTAATAAAAATTTTGGAAAAAGAAAAATAGTGGGAGAAAGAGAGAATAGTAATTATATGAGTTTATTCCAAGATCAAGCATTGAAACGAAGATAGGATAGTTGGTAGATGTGTGGGTTGTAACATGATGAGATCCTAAAATCCTTTAGTCATCTCCTTTGAAATGTCTTTCTAGGACTCGTCTATGTCTTTGTGACATCTTTTCATGTCAACTGTTGCATTTACCATATTATATTCTAAACATCTGAAATCAATATTTGTTTTCATCTTTACATGATGAATTATTTGAGGGTGGAGAATCAAGACTTGACTTTTTTAAAATTTCTATTTTCTGATGTCCAGCAGATATCACATCCCTTATATTAAGTTGGTAATCAACAGTCACTTTGAATAAAAATAAATAAATGAAGTCAAAGAGTTCTGAGATTAATGAGGAGGCTCAATCCCAGGGACTGAACCTGTGTCTCTTATGTCTCCTGTATTGGCAGGAGGATTCTTCGCCACTAGCCCCACTTGGGAAGCCCCTACTAATACTAAATTTGTTTATATCTTGAAATGCACACCAGGCTAGTGGGGAAACACAAAGGTCAGTTTAGATTTTAAGACTTTTTTGACTTATAATTTTTAAACTAAATCAGGTTAAAATTTAAAAAAAACAATTTCCATTTGAATTAGATGATATTAACACCATTTTAAAATGTGCTCTCTGCCACTTTGAATGGGATAAAAGTTTATGTCCTGTGCCAGTTAATAACATGAAAACACCCTTGCATAATGTACTTCTGCCATGCATTCATTTATTTAATTATGGATGTAGTTTAGTCATTGTAGTTTAGTCATTGTAGTTTAGTCATTTAGTCATTGAGTAGTCATTAGACATTTATTTTAGAAAATAAAATATAGGAAAGATGTAAGTTCAGTTCAGTAACTCAGTCGTGTCCAACTCTTTGCGACCCCATAGACTGCAACACGCCAGGCCTCCTTGTCCATCACCAACTCCCAGAGCTTGTTCAGACTCATGTCCATTGATGCCAACCAACCATCTCATCCTCTGTCATCCCCTTCTCCACCTGCCTTCAATCTTTCCCAGCCCCAAGGTCTTTTCCAATGAGTCAGTTCTTCGCATCAGGTAGCCAGGGTATTGGAGTTTCAGCTTCAGCATCAGTCCTTCCAATGAATATTCAAGAATGATTTCTCTTAGAATGGACTGGTTGGATCTCCTTGAAGTCCAAGGGACTCTGAAGAGTCTTCTCCAACACCACAGTTCAAAAGCATCAATTCTTTGGCACTTGGCTTTCTTTATGGTACGACTCTCACATCCATACAAGACTACTGGAAAAACCATAGCTCTGACTCGATGGACCTTTTCAGCAAAGTAATGTCTCTGCTTCTTAATATGTAGTCTAGTTTGGTCATAGCTTTTCTTCCAAGGCCAAAGAAAGATATACAATGAGATATATATCTTTTTTCCACATCCATCCATTTCCTTCAAATAAACACTTATTAATTTCTTTTTAAAATTTATTTTATTATTTTATTGGATAAAGTTGATTTACAACATTGTGCTAATTTCTAATGTACAGCAAAGGGATTTGTTTTATATCTGTCTATATATCTCCTTAGTTATTAATTTATTTAATGCACATAAAAAGCAGAGGACTTGAGGGAAGGGAGTAGCGATGGTTAATTTAACCATTTCAAATGTAGTCATAGAAATTCTATATCAAGGGAATTTAATGATGAATTAAAATAAAAAGATGCTATAGCAGTAGGAGATAATTTCCATTATCTCTATCCTATTTTTATCTGAAGTTATTCTTCCTTAGCTCAAAATCTCACTTTTTGTAGGTTCTTAATTGTGATAATATATGTTTCATGAGTTGGAATTACCTAATGAAATACTCCAAATACACAATTTTATTAAATGTATCTATATGTATGTATGTTTGTAATATCTGTATGCAGCATTTTATATATAGATATAAAATGTATATAGCTTTCAAAGCTAGGTAAAAAGAATTTATAGACAATCTAGTAGTAAATATCAAACATAAGATTGTAATCATGGGACTTCCCTGGCGGACCAGTGGTTAAGACTCTGCACTTCCACTGCAGAGGGTGTGTGTTTGATCCCTCATCCCGGACCTAAGATCCCCGGCCACAAGGCCAGTCATTAAAAAAAAAAAAAAGACTGTAATCCTAACAGTAAATTGTGTTCAAATAGGAAAAATCTAAGGAGAAGGCAATGGCACCCCACTCCAGTACTCTTGCCTGGAAAATCGCATGGATGGAGGAGCCTGGTAGGCTGCAGTCCATGGGGTCGCAAAGAGTTGGATATGACTGAATGACTTCACTTTCACTTTTCACTTTGATGCATTGGAGAAGGAAATGGCAACCCACTCCAGTGTTCTTGCCTGAAGAATCCCAAAGATGAGGGAGCCTGGTGGGCTGCCATCTATGGAGTCGCACAGAGTCGGACATGACTGAAGTGACTTAGCAGTAGCAGCAGGAAAAATCCATACCGTGATTCACAAAGAGTAGTAAAACTGTAGAAAAGCAGGAGATTTTATTATAAACTTGGACAAATTTATTTTAAATGCTGCAAATAGAAGTATCAAGTGGTAAAAAGCTTCCATGCTACAAGGTGAGACACATTCTTTGCAATTATGTTACCTAAATTATTATTCAACTTGGTTTAATTAGAACTTTATATGGGAAGCTATTATAACAATGATCCAGGATATCAGAATAGCTAATTGAATGAACTGAGTGAATAAATGAATGAATGGTTGCATGAATATAAAGAAAGTTGATATTAACAGAGTCTAGTTCTCATTCATTCTGGAGTCAGTGGCTCTTAGAGAAAATAAAACACCCTGGAGGTTTCCTAAAGTGTCTTCCTTTTTCTATAGTAATGACTCTACCATTGACTGGTATTTTGTGCTCAGTTACCCAACTCCTTTTCCTTGGGGAAAGCTTTAAACTTTGAATAAAGTTTATCTCAATGTTCTTTGTTAAGAAGCCTGCCCCCAGAGGCCTCTTCCAGGAGTTAAGTTGTGAGATTGTTAAAACCTTGAGGCAAAATTGAGATAGAAGCATCAGCAATTGCCTAACAAAGCTGGGACCTCTGGAGACAACCTAGTGTGCCCTGATAAATCACCTTGCTCTTCAGGGAAAATGGTTCTGAAGCACTTAAACAATTAGCTACTGACTGACTTGGTGTATAGTTCATATTTTAATAATACAATTATCTGGAAGTTTTCTAATGAGCCCTCTAGTGGCTGTAGTAGAACAAGACCTTGCTTGACAACAGCCAATTTCCAAGGAGACAAGTTTTAATTGCTTGGAAACTGCAAAATGATGGCTTTCAGCAGCTGCTGCTTGATCTATGTGAAATGAATGGATTATTTCTTGGGACAAAGTTTTGTGAGCACATATCTTTAGTACAGGCTAGCAATCGCCATAATCTCAAGTCTTGGTGAGAAAATAAATACTGTAGGGGCCTTCAAAGTTACTCTAGTTAATTCTCTATATTAGAAGAAGGAATTCAAGCTCCATTATTTCAAATTCTTTTTTGCTTTGTGATTAAATAATTTAGTGAAATATTCCAAACAGACTGATTCAATCCCTCTTTCTTTTTAACTATTTCATGAAAGCAATAAACCATGAGGCTCATTCTCAGTGTAGTATATACATCCAAGTCCAAGTGCAAGTCGCTCAGTCATGTTCGACTCTTTGTGCTGTTGCTGCTACTGCTAAGTCTCGTCAGTCGTGTCCGACTCTGTTCGACCCCATAGACCACAGCCCACCAAGCTCCTCTGTCCCTGGGATTCTTCAGGCAAGAATACTGGAGTGGGTAGCTTTTCCCTTCTCCAGGGGATCTTCCAAACCCAGGAATCCAACCAGGGTCTTGTGCATTGCAGGTGGATTTTTTACCAACTGAGCTATCAGGGATGCATCAATTAACAGCACAGTTTTTAGATTCAGATTGCTTGAGTTTAAACAATGGCCCAACAGTTGTTAAATATGTGACCTTAGGAAAGCTAATTAACAATTTTGTGGTTCAATTGTTTGTAAGAAAAAGGTAGTACTAGTACCTCTCTCATGTGGCTGTTGTGAATATCAAATAAGTTAATATACTTAGTGCTCAGTCTCTCAGTCCTGTCCTACTCTTTTCAACCCCATGAGTTGTAGCCCACCAGGCTCCTCTGTCCATGAGGATTCTCCAGACAAGAATACTGGAGTGGGTTGCTATTTCCTCCTCCAGGGGATCTTCCTGACTCACGGATTGCACCTGCATATCTGGTCTCTTATATTGGCAGATAAATTCTTTACCACTGAGCCACTTGGTTAGCCCTCTAATATATACTAATCACATTAAATAGTGTCACAATTGTGTCACACGCAGTAAGCACACAAGAGATGTTAGCTTTCATTAATCTGCTACCCAAATAACAATATGTTGTTTTCTACAGTTAATTTCAAAAGTTACTTTTGCATTTTTTTAAAGACTATGGTCATTTTAACAGAAAAGAAAATTGAAATTAAAGAATAACAGCCTAGAATAAAATTATACTGGTATTTAACAGTAATGTCCAAATTCAAACACAAGCCTACTGGCTAATCTGGTGTGCTTCCACCACCTCACAGCTATTTCTAGACCCACCAGCAAGTGCTGTTAGAGTCAATCCCTTCCCTTACTGACAGAATTGAAAACAGTATGGACAACTAAAACTGGAAGGAAGAAGTCCTCTGACTATTTTGTTTCACCGAGTATCGATAAAATTTCCAAAATACAGGTTCTAGTTCCCTTGATGATGACATAAACACGCTCGCTCTGTCTCTTCCATGAAATGACAGCTGTAAAATCTGAGCAGAAAGCAAGGAGAAGCTATTTGAGCATCCTGAAAAATAAATATTAGCAGGTGGGTTGGGGAAGAATACTAGAATTCAAACTGCCACCAAATTGGCAGTGTTTACCACTTTTTCTATCAGCGACATCTCATCCTGAGTTTAACACAATCAGAAACAGAAGCAAGAACGGGTAACCCCATACCATAGTCACAGAGAGCTCTAGGAGAAGCCCACTGAGACTCTCTGGCTCAAGGAGCACGAAGTGAATTACTAATACTAAGAATGTGGAGTACCAATATCTGTATATGTCTAGATTCTCTACAGAACAGAAGCAATAGGATGTGTACTTTTAGAGAGATTTAAGAAATTGGCTTATGTGATTATAGAGTTGGTAAATCTGAAATCTGCAGTTACACTGGCCAGCTGGGAATCCAGGAAAAGCTGGAGTTGGTTCTATTCTCATGAAACTGTAACTCCACAGAATGGAAAATCAGGTTCCCCTCCATCAGAAGTTTGACTCTTATGGGTTCTGTTCCCACTGATGTCACTGATCAGAGAAAGTCTCAAGGGAAATTAATATATACTTAAATGTAATCAAAATATAACATATTACAATTTGTGAAATGCAGCTAAAGGAGTGCTTAAATGTTCCTATTAGAAAATTTTAAAAGTTCTCAAATTAATAATTTGAATTTCAACCTTAACAAAAGAGAAAAAGAATAGGAAAAGAACCCAAATTATGTATATACATTAAAATAATAAACGACAGTAATCAATGAAATTGAAAATTGCAGTGCCTTCCTCCAGGGGATCTTCCTGATTGAACTGAATTTCTTAAGTCTCCTGCATTGGCAGACAGGTTCTTTACCACTAGCATCACTGCCTGAGGCATTAAAATTTTGTAGGAATGGGCTTCTTAGAGGGATGATAATTTTAAAAGTTTGGGAGACACTGATCTATGTAAACTCTCCCTTAATTGATTTCAATGTCTTTCTTATCAAAACCCAGCAATCTTTCCAGTGGAAATTGACAAGCTGGTTCCAAAATTTATTTGTAAATCAAAGATACTTAGAATACCCAACACATTTTTGAAAAAAGACCAATTTGAATATTTAAACAACTTTACCTCAAGGCTTACTATAGACCTAGACCTCCAGTAAACCTGAGAGTGTGGTGTTAGCACTAAATAGGTGAATAGATCACAGAACAAAAACAGTAAAATCTTGTCTAAGAGAGAAAGAGTGGAAGTCAGTTTAGCAGAGTAGCAGCCTTGCCATTATTCATGCTGCAAGGACAGACAGATAAAGCAGCTACACAGGCTAACAGGTGCACATAAGAGCACTTTGAGTGACTACCGCTTTCTTATCAATACCACTCCCAGGTTTTACTTATATTGATTGTGGCTTGTAGCCATGTTTCAATCTGTTCACCATGATGTATAGTATAACCTTCAAAAGCTCAGCACTGGAACACTCATAGGTCTTCAAAGAGACCCCTCATATGGTACTAAATCCTGAAGGGCTCAGGCTTAGGTGTCCCAGCTCCCGCGTCCTGTTGTCAGACTAATTGTATTCTTTGGTAAAATCAGATATTAGCAAGTCAGAGCAGAGAATACTTGTGGTGGTTCACAAACTCAGGAGTTCTGGGGTGAAACAAAAACTGACTCTTATAAATAGAGGGCAGGGGGAGAGAACATAAATAGAGAACACTCCAGATTGGTAGGTGGCAGCTAATTAAAAAGTAAGCAGGGGACTTACAAGACTTCTTCTGGGTGGCTGCCAGAAGAGTAGATCATGGCATCCACCCTAAGAATCTTAAAGTTTATATACAGGCCTTACCTGGGTTCAGTCGTGCATACCATCCAGATGTCTCAGCAGTACATTGCTCTCTCAAAGCTGCAACCCTGAAATATGGGTCCCGCTGTGGAAAGATGGGCAGAACTGACAACCAAGGACAGAGGAGGAGGTGAGGAGGCTCTGATTGCTGAGGTCCAGCTCTCGAGTCAACTGCTAGCTCATCATTTCAATTACCTCCTCCAACACCTTGGCAGAAACTCCTCCTGACTCCAGTCAGTCCTGGGGCCAAGTGTCACTTAGAAGTGCTCATCAGCTCCATCTCCTTAAACAGCCATTTAGAACCAGACACTCCAAGAGGCAGAACAGGCTTGAGTAAGATCAAGTCAGACAAAACCCAGGGCCTTTTTTACAATGATTGTGAGATTGGAGTGTGGGGAGGAGTCTAACTTCACCCTGGAAAAGAAGGTATGCCCAGCAACCATGGATGCTGCTGGAAGGCAGCCTGAGGATGAACCTCCATGGATGGGAGCAGATCCAGGAGAATCACAAACGGGGCCAGAGTCATGATGCAACCATACTGGAAGTCGATCCCCTCTGGACTTCAAAATTACATGAGCCAACTTTCTTTGTTACTTTAAAAAACAACTGACAATATCAAATTGTAGTGTGTGCTTAAAAATTTGTGAAGAGGGTAGATCTCAGGTTAAGTGCTCTTACCACAATTAAAAATTTAAAATAATAATTTTTAAAAGTTTAAAAAAGGCTTATTGAGATAAATAAAAATAAAAGAGAAAGAAGGAAAGAAAAAGAAGGAAGGGAAAGAGGGAGGGAGATTAAAGAGTTAGACCACACTGAGGTAGAAGATGTCCTTTTCATTAAAAAAAAAATGTCCTTTTCATTATAGGGGCCTGGAATGCAAAAGTAGGAAGTCAGGAAACACCTGGAATAACAGGCAAATTCGGCCTTGGAGTACAGAATGAAGCAGGGCAAGGGCTAATAGAGTTTTGCCAAGAGAACACACTGGTCAAAGCAAACACCCTCTTCCAACAACACAAGAGACGACTCTACACATGGACATCACCAGACGGCCAACACTGAAATTAGATTGATTATATTCTTTGCAGTCAAAGATGGAGAAGCTCTATACAGTCAGTAAAAATAAGACTGGGAACTGACTGTGGCTCAGATCATGAACTCCTTATTGCCAAATTCAGACTTAAATTGAAGAAAGTGGGGAAAACCAATAAACTATTCAAGTATGACCTAAATCAAGTCCCTTATGGTTATACAGTGAAAGTGAGAAATAGATTTAGGGACTACATCTGATACACAGAATGCTTGATAAACTATGGACGAAGGTTCGTGACACTGTACAGGAGACAGGGATCAAGACCATTCCCAAGAAAAAGAAATCCAAAAAAGCAAAATGGCTGTCTGAGGAGGGCTTACAAATACCTGTGAAAAGAAGAGAAGTGAAAAGCAAAGGAGAAGAGGAAGGATATAGCCATTTGAATGCAGAGTTCCAAAGAATAGCAAGGAGAGATAAGAAAGACTTCTTCGGTGATCAATGCAAAGAAATAGAGGAAAACAATAGAATTGGAAAGACTACAGATCTCTTCAAGAAAATTAGAGATACCAAGGGAACATTTCACTCAAAGATGGGCTTGATAAAGGACAGAAATAGTATGGACCTGACAGAAGCAGAAGATATTAAGAAGAGGTGGCAAGAATGCACAGAAGAACTGTACAAAAAAGATCTTCATGACCCAGATGACCTTGATGGTGTGACCACTCACCTAGAGCCAGACATCCTGGAATGTGAAGTCAAGTGGGCCTTAGGAAGCACCACTACAAACAAAGCTAGTAGCAGGTGATGGAATTCCAGTTGAGCTGTTTCAAATCCTGAAAGATGATGCTGTGAAAGTGCTACACACAATATGCCAGCAAATTTGGAAAACTCAGCAGTGACCACAGGACTGGAAAAGGTCAGTTTTCATTCCAATCCCAAAGAAAAGTAATGCCAAAGAATAATCAAACTGCTGCACAATTGCACTCATCTCACACGCTAGTAGCGTAATACTCAAAATCCTCCAAGCCAGGTTTCAGCAATACATGAACCGTGAACTTCCAGATATTCAAGCTGGTTTTAAAAAAGGCAGAGGAACCAGAGATCAAAGTGCCAACATCCACTGGATCATGGAAAAAGCAAGAGAGTTCCAGAAAACATCTATTTCTGCTTTATTGACTGTGCCAAAGCCTTTGACTGTGTGGATCACAATACACTGTGGAAATGTCTGAAAGATATGGGAATGCCAGACCACCTGACCTGCCTCTTGAGAAATCTATATGCCGGTCAGGAAAAAACAGTTAGAACTGGACATGGAACAACAGACTTGTTCCAAATAGGAAAAGGAGTACATCAAGGCTGTATATTGTCACCCTGCTTATTTAACTTCTATGCAGAGTACATCATGAGAAACACTAGGCTGGAAGAAGCACAAGCTGGAATCAAGATTGCCAGGAGAAATATCAATAACCTCAGATATGCAGATGACACCACCCTTATGGTAGAAAGTGAAAAACTAAAGAGCCTCTTGATGACAGTGAAAGAGGAGAGTGAAAAAGTTGGCTTAAAGCTCAACAGTCAGAAAACTAAGATCATGGCATCCAGTCCCATCACTTCATGGCAAATAGATGGGAAAACAGTGGAAACAGTGTCAGGCTTTATTTTTCGGGCCTCCAAAATCACTGCAGATGGTGACTGCAGCCATGAAATTAAAAGATTCTTACTCCTTGGAAGGAAAGTTATGACCAACCTGGACAGCATATTAAAAAGCAGAGACATTACTTTCAACAAAGGTCCATCTAGTCAAGGCTATGAATTTTCCAGTAGTCATGTATCGATGTGAGATTTGGACTATAAAAAAAGCTGAGCACAGAAGAGCTGATGCTTTTGAACTGTGGTGTTGGAGAAGACTCTTGAGAGTCCCTTGGACTGTTAGGAAATCCAACCAGTCCATCAAAAGGAGATCAGTCCTGGGTGTTCATTGGAAGGACTGATGTTGAAGCTGAAACTCCAATACTTTGGCCACCTTATGTGAAGAGCTGACTCATTTGAAAAGACATGATGCTGGGAAAGATTGGGGGAAGGAGGCAAAGGGGATGACAGAAGATGAGATGGTTGGATGGCATCACCAACTCAAAGGACATGACTTTGGGTAGGCTCTGGGAGTTGGTGATGGACAGGGAGGCCTGGCGTGCTGCAGTTCATGGGGTCACAAAGAGTCAGACACGACTGAACAACTGAACTGAACTGAACTGAGATAGGAGAGCATATATTCCAAGATTAAGCCTAGGCTCTTTCTTACTTTTATAGTATCTGATTAGAAATACATGCTGACACAAAAACATTATCTGATCAACTGATAAGCAAATGTGAATATAGAGGTTTATTTAAACTTTATAACCAGTTTTGCATGGGAAGGGGCACCATCTTTGGAATGAAGAATTCAAGAATGGATATTATCAACAAGAAGAAAATATCCTGAAAGAGTAACATCAATGTCTTTTGCTCAGAACTAACAAAAGCTCAAAATATGTACACTTAGGCTTAAGTGTGCCAACTGTTCAGTATCTGTCCCTACACTGAGTTTCTTATAAATTGAATGCCATTAGAAATAGCTGGCTGGTGAAAAAGTTAATTTTTAACATGACAATTGACTGCAGATAAGAGGTTTTTTTATACAGTTCATGAGGTTATTACAGCAAATATACTGGGGGTTGTTTGCCATTCTCTCCTCCAAGAAGGAGATTTCCTCTTCTTGGGCTCCAAAATCACAGCAGATGGTGACTGGAGCCATGAAATCAGAAGACAATTGCTTCTTGGCAGGAAAGTGATGAAAAACCTAGACAGTCTATTGAAAAGCAGAGACATTACTTTGCCAACAGAGGTCCATATAGTCAAGGCTATGGCTTCCCAGTGGTTATATGTAGTTGTGAGAGCTAGACTGTAAAGAAGAGAGAACACCAAAGAAGTGATGCCTTCAAACTGTGGTGCTGGAGAAGACTCCTGTAAGTCCCTTGAACAGCTAGGAGATCAAATCAGTCAATCTTAAGAGACATCAGCCCTGAATACTCACTGGAAAGACTGATGCTGAAGCTGAAGCTCCAGTATTTTGATCATCTGATGCAAACAGAGGACTCATTGGAAAAACCCCTGATGTTGGGAAAGATTGAGGGCAGAAGAAGAAGAGGGCATCAGAGGATGAGGTGGCTGGATGGCATCAGTGATGTAATGAATGTGAACTTGGGCAAACTCCAGGAGATGGTGAGGGACAGGGAGGCCTGGCATGCTACAGTCCATGGGGTTGCAAAGAGTCAGACGTGACTGGGTGACCAAAAAACAACAAAGGGAAGATTATATATCAAAAGAGAGTATTGGTGGCTGCCACTTTCTCCCCACAACTTTCACAGCCTCTTTAATATCCTTATTCCTCAATGTGTAAATTACAGGGTTTAGCATGGGGGTGACAACGCTATACAATACTGAGATTAGTCTGTCTTTCTCCAGTAAGTAAGTTGAGATGGGCCGCACATATGTGAAGATGGCACTGCCGTAATAGAGCAGAACAATGACCAGGTGGGAGGCACAGGTAGAAAAGGCCTTTTGCCTCCCCTCTGAGGAGCGGATCCTCAAGATGGAGGAGATAATGTAGAGGTAGGAAAGGACAATACACAAGAAGGGAGTCCAACCAATGAAGACCCCAATGGAGAGCAGGGCCAGCTCATTGACAGAAGTGTCCCCGCAAGACAAGATCAGCAAAGGGGGGATGTCACAGAAAAAGTAATTAATCTCGTTGTTGCCACAGAAAGGCAGGTGAAATGTCAGTACTGTGTGCACCACTGAGTTGAGGAAACCACCAGTCCAGCAGGAGGCTGCTAACCGGCTATACAGGACCCTGTTCATAATAACCGAATACCTTAAGGGCTTACAGATTGCAATGTAGCGATCATATGCCATAGCTGCCAGGAGGAGACACTCTGATCCTACAAAGAAAATGAAGGCAAAAAGTTGAGCCATACATCTGCCATAGGAAATGCTCTTCCTCTCTGACAGCAGATGGACCATCATCTGGGGAACATTGGTTGTGGTGTAGCAGATGTCAAGAAAAGCCAAATTCCCTAAAAAATAATACATGGGTGTATGTAGACGTGGATCAAGCACAGACACCAAGATAATGAATACATTTCCTCCTAAAGTACAGACATAAGTCAGAAAGAAGATGGTGAATAGCAAAAACTGCAGTTCATTTAGGTCGGAGAATCCCAAAATTATAAATTCAGACAGAGCTGTTTGATTCTTTCCTTCCATGACGTTGCCTGGTTCCCTTTGGTGAATTGGGCAAAGAGAAGCACAGATTAAAATAATCATATGCACAGTAGCAAAGATCTGCAAAACAAGAAAAGTGTTATAAATAAAAATCATCCCCATCTGTACCAGATTCCAACCCTGAGAAGCAGCATCCCTTCACAAACCATACTCAAACGTATCGTTGAACAGGGCTTTCCTGGTGGCTCAGATGGTAAAAAATCTGCCTGCAATGCAGGAGACCCTGGTTCAATCCCTGGGTCGGGAAGATTCTCCTGGAGAAGGGAATGGTAACCCACTCCAGTATTCTTGCCTGGAGAATTCCCTGGACAGAAGATCCTGGCAGGTTACAGTCCATGGGGTCCCAAAGAGTTGGACACCACTGAGCGACTAACACTTTCACTTTTTCACTTTCTTATCATCAAACACAGCTATAAGTACATCTAGTGTTCTACTTGTAAATAAAATCTCCGAAATACTTTGGACACTTGATGCAAAGAACTGACTCATTAGAAAAGACCCTGATGCTTGGAAAGATTGAAGGCAGGAGGAGAAGGCAATGACAGAGGATCTGATGTTTGGATGGCATCAGTGACTCTATGGACATGAGTTTGAGCAAGTTCTGGGAGTTGATGATGGACAGGGAAGCCTGGTGTGCTACAGTCCATGGAGTCTCAAAGAGCTGGACATGACTGAGCAACTGAACTGACTGAAAATTATACAGTACAGATAATGTTCAATTAGATAGAAACTCACAAAAGGGAACCATACATCCTAAGCATCCCCTGTTAATAAAAGCTAGGTCAGGTCCACCAGCATTTTCTTGGTAATGTGTGAGTATGTGTTGCAGAATAGTTTATAGAAGAAACTCTGGGATTCACTAGTTTCTTTAAAGCCATTCCTGCTCCTTTTTTCCATTCTTGAATACTGATATAAAATTTAATTTGTTATGTTTTATAGAGACTGAAGAGGACATAAGGATAAAAGGCACTAAAAGGCTTTTCCACCTCTTTGTTAGGTCAATCACCCTTTGTTAGGGTCTCCTGACACAAATTGTGGTTCATATCTGCAAGACCAGAAGAAACAGGTAAAAGGCATGGATCCTGGTTTATTGTGACCTCTTCTAAGAACAGAGAAATTTTTAGATTAAAGGGAACATGGTAGCTTTCTAGATGTTATACATTGTGGTAAGATATAGCACATACTTTTTGACCTTTCCTATTTACTACAGCTCTTCAGAATAGGTGTTATCATCTTCATTTTGCAGATGAAGTTTTGAAGTTCAGAGAGGTTAAACAGTGTGTTCAAGATCACTCAGCCAGTGAGAACTAAAGTGGGATCACACTTAGTTCTGTCTAAGTCTGTATCTCCAGCCTGTTTTGGAGACCTAGAATGGCAATCAGGTCTCATCTTCCCTGCCAATTCTTTTGCTGAAGACTGCTTACCTAACTTGGGTGTATCCTATGTAAGTTGAGAAAAATGTGTCCTGAACTTAGCAATTTCTATTGTGAATCAAGAAAATGGTAGTGATCACGTGTATTCCTTCCAACTGTCAACCTGACTTAAACCTATGCTTTATTTTGCCTTCAGAGATAGATTTTCTGAAGCCTGTTTTTGGAAAACTTTCAAATATCCTCTCCTTCCCTCCCTCTTTCATCCTGTCTTTCTCTCCCTCTCCTTCCCCACCCCAACTCCACTGCCCATACACTCCCCTCTTCCTATAGCTTTTTGAAACAGGTTCACATAGGGCAACATTGCACTTTGTATAATAGGGTGTTAGTACACATTCCTCAGACACATATCTTCTTGCCCTTAACTCTGAGATATCCAAGTTTTCCTGACATTTAGAAAAATTGAAAGTTATCATTCTAATTGACATTAGGAAAACTCTGCTCAGTTGTGTAGACTAAGAACAAACTCTTGGTGCCCAATCCAACAACCATTAGTCACTTCACTTCAGTAACAGTTATCAATGTTTCCATCAAAGATATTTCGTGACTTTCTTAGTAAGTTATTGGTGCCAAAGAGAAGTGAATAGAGAGAAATGTCATAAGCTTAATATGATCTAATGTCTCTGCTGCTGCTGCTAAGTCACTTCAGTCGTGTTCGACTCTGTGTGACCCCATAGACGGCAGCCCACCAGGCTTCCCCATCCCTGGGATTCTCCAGGCAAGAATACTGGAGTGAGTTGCCATTTCCTTCTCCAATGCATGGAAGTGAAAAGTGAAAGTGAAGTCGTTCAGTCGTGTCTGACTCTTGCTGAACCCATGGACTGCATGCAGCCCACCAGGCTCCTCCGACCATGGGATTTTCCAGGCAAGAGTACTGGAGTGGGGTGCCATCTCTACTACACTGATAATGGTGGATAGTTTAAATTTAAATTCCCAGTTCATTCTTTACCAATGATTTCTCTAGTTCCTAAATTGCTCGACAAATCAAAATTCAAGGAGAATTTTCTTTCACATTGTAGAGTGCCTTGGAGTTATTTTAAAAGATATCGTAGAGAGCATGCCCAATGTTCACCTTTAGATAAATTTTTCTAAAGTTTTCATCATCTATTTTTTTCTGATTAAAGTTAATATATTTGTGTTAGAATATTTAGAAAATATTGAAAATAAAATAAAAACATTAAAAATTAGTATCTCCAACCAAGAAAACCTCTACTAATGGTTTGCTATATGTTCATCTAATCAATTTTCCATGCACGAAATATTCAAAATGGAGATCAGAAAGTACATGTTTTAATCTGTGGTTTTTCCTTAAGCACCATTTTACAATAATTTCTCATGGCGATAAATATTCTCCTGAAACATGATGTTTGAATTATATACAACTATTCATATGAATATAGCAAATTTTTTATATACCCACCCTTATTAATGGATGATTATGTTTATGTCTGTTATGATAAATATCAGTAATAAGCATACTATATTAGATTCCTTGAAGTTGGAGTTAACTGTCCTATATTTTAACAAACTTTTAAAGATTCATCCTAATAAATTAGAGACCCCCTGATGCTTGTCATCATTCTGGAAAATTCAAGAGCCATTTGGCTACTGTAGGATTCAGTGTTTGTTAGACAAATTATTTTAAGTGCTGGGTAGAGAAAAGCACTTAAAACCTTTGAGTACTTTCTACCCAAAATCTAATTTACTCTTTAGATAAATCCTCTGAGATAAATAATGCTGTCATTCTGAATTCCAGATGAAAACACTGAGTCTCAGCAAAATAAATATCTGATAGAGCTATGTGGCCATCAGGTGAAAATTGCAAGCTTTATCTGTCCCAGACTAATACACATTTGATTGAGTAGCTAAAAATTAAACTTTATTGCCAACAATAGAATTTTCTTTAAAAATACTTTTACTACCACTTATATTCACATAACTGGATTATTTCAATTTGTTTCCAACTCTAATCGCTTATATTCCTGATTGTTAATGGCAGTGGGCTATGCCTGCCATGTCCTGATAGTTAAATCTATTAATAATTGTTACTAAATATCTGGTATTTAATTAAATAATTTTTGAAAAATTGATCCTTATTAAAATTTTTTAATTTCCTGGCTCTGCTGTAAATTAAGTGTTCATGCTTATATTATTAAAGGATACTGCTCCAGAGCTTGGCTTAGGTCAATTAATAGAAATGTGTGATAAAATTAAAATAATGATACAGAGAATCTCCTAGTTTAAAATGTTCAAATTCTAATTCAAGGAGAAATATTGATTTTATAGTTTGGTGCAAAAAGAAGCTAACAAGATAAATTAAACATGACTTTCTAAAAATGAAGGTGAGGGACTTCCCTGGTGGTTCAGTGGCTAAGACCCTGCATTCCCAATGCAGGGGGCCTGGATTCAATATTTGATCAGGGGGCTAGATCCTGTATACTGCAACTAAGATCTGGTGCAGCCAAATAAATAAATATTTTAAAAATAAAAAGCAAAAGTAAAAATGAAGGAGAGTATTGTATATTAATCAAAACAATAAACTTCACTGATTGCCCTGGTCCATACACAAATATATATTTGAATTCTAAGTTTGAAAGGATGCTTATTTGTATTTTTGTTTTAATTTCATCTTTTCCCTCTGTGACCTACTGTGGATATTTTCAGTAGAAGAAACAAATATGTTGGATAAAGGGTTAAATTCCCATAATATAGTATTTCACATTACCAGAATCAAATGAATTCTCTAATGCAAACTGCATTGTCAAGAGAAGGACCCTAAAATCCCATTCTCTAATCCATGTTTTTGATCACTGCTTATCTCTTCCTTCATCTTTTTCAATCTTTGCTTCCATTTTTGGGGTGGTAAGCGACCAACTACTAGACTAACCCATGCTGCTTATTTTATTCAACAAATGTATTTTGAAAACTTGAAATAAAATGATAAATAAAACAGAAATTGACGTGTAAGTCAGATTTTGACCATATGTTTCTGTCCTTTATTTAATGAAGAATTAGTTAGCCAGCAGAGGGCCATTGTGAGTGATGCTGAAATGCCTAAAATAACAGCAGCTCCGCGTTTCGCACACACTCAGCCTGCCATTCATAGCGTGGGATGAGAGTTCGATTTCTCCCTCCTTTGGAATCTCACAGCTTATTACACTCCACGTTCCCACTTACATACTCTCATCTAAAGAACAAGGCATAGAAAATGTATCTCCTAGAGATGTAGAGCTATAGATAAGCAATTAAAAAGCTACTTACTCACCTGTGATCAAAAATACACCAAAAGTGCAGAGATCACAATTCAAATTGTAGACCCTAATGTAGAACAACTTTCATGAACACAAGGAAGTGACAGATATTAACTGACCCTGGAAAGTCTATGCTGAATACAGGGTCTTCTACCCAAATGCCAGGTGCATCCTTAATTCCTGAAAGTCAGTGCAAGGAACTGGAGTGGGCAAGGACAATGCTCCCTGGATGCAGAAGGTCCCTGTGTTTTGTGGACTCTTCTAAGGACCCTAGAGACACACCTTTGAGGTCCAGAGACTCACTCCTTCCAATTCCTGCCCCAGTCCCTAAGCATCTGGTTGTCTTCCAGTGGCTCTGTTGCCATTGCAATTCTGCTTCTGGAAGTCTCATGTGAAATCAAAACTGTTCCAGGTAGACTCTTACCTTCTGGCCCACAACTGACCAATGAGAATCATCTTGCAGCCTTTCCCCATTATTAGAAGAAAAGCCGTTTTCTAGTTTTTTGTTCCTCTACCACATTATTGTATATTGGTCCTTGAACTCTACAATTCCAGTGGTACAGTCGAGCTCTTTAACTTGTTCTCTTTTTTCCTCTCAGCTGAAGTTAAAGGGAAGCACCTTTCTGGGACTGCGGGAGGCTTACTTAACACCCCAGTTCTCACCAAAGAAATCCTCTTTAGCCACAGAATCAGTTCTCTAACTATATACTTCTTTAGTGACGTAGCACCTTGTTTTTGGATAGATTTGCTAGTAACCTTCAATGTCTCAGCCCAAATGGAAACATAATATTTTAACATCCTGGAAGATGTGTAATGTATTGATATGTGGGTTCCAAGAGGTTTGTTGTTATTGTTTTTTTTTAATGAAACTGATTTTTGAACAAAAATATTCAGAAACCACTTCTGTTACCACTTCTAAAATTCTCCCTTCCTGTCCATGTTAAGCATTTAAGCCATATTCAAGCAGTTAAGTTCCTCAAGCCACCATGACTTTAGAATATAATTCCATCATCCATCATCCATTCTATCATTATACACTGGAAAGCTTTTCACTCTGGAAAACTAAAGATAATACTAACATTTTTATGGGCTTCCCTAGTGGCTCAGATGTTAAAGCATCTGTCTACAATGCAGGAGACCCAGGTTCGATCCCTGGGTTGGGAAGATCCCCTGGAGAAGGAAGTGGCAGCCCACTCCAGTATTCTTGCCTGGAAAATCCAAGTACCTCAGAATCAGAGGGGACTTCTTTAGAACAAATTAGATTTATAGCAAAGTGAAACCAGCTTTCCACAGAGTAGAGTTAAATTACACATGGTTGATCTTCAAAATTCTACCATCTAGCCCAGTTGTACCTGTACCATCCACAGAAGCATACAAGTGTTCCTCACATTGCTTGGAGTTATCAAGTTTTCTAGTTTTTGTCAATCTGAAGGAACTGAGGTGGTGGCTCATTATTATTCTAATTTGAATAACTCAGACTACTAGCAATTTTGAACATCTCCTCTATGAGGAGATTTTTTGTGTGTCAATCATTTGGATTTCCTCTCCTACTAATCTGCTATGTTTATTCTTTGCACATATTCTTAATTAAGTTTCCTGGGGTTTTTTTCTCATTCATTTGTAGGAATTCCTTATTTAAGACATCATTGGTCATTTATAAATTTAACTTTTTCAAATAATTTATAGAAAGGGGTCATCTGTGCACTAATTTTATACCCTTCCATAGAAAAGAATTCATTAATTTTGTCATGGTAAAATCCATATTTTCTCAGGTTATGGGCTGTGCAGTTTAAGATTTATTTAAAATTTCCCCCTGCTAGTTCATAAATATATTCTTTGAAACTTTTTTATATTAACTTTACAATTTTTAAATTTCAAATTTTGCTGCTTGTTCCACTTAAATTTCATCTTTTTACAAAGTGGAAGTTAGAAAACTAATTTTCTTTTTCTTCATTTAATCATCTGATTTTTCCAAAATGTAACCAAATTTTCATTATTTACTATAGCACCATACTTAGTATATACTGTTTCCATAAAATTCTTGGATCTGTATCTAAGACCTCTATCCCATGATATTTTTCTTTTTGAACCAAGAACTTGACTTTCCATTGGTAGGCCTTAGTTTATGTCTTAATGCCAGGTTGGACAAGTCTCCCTTTTAATTTTTTCTCCAAAAACTAATTAGAAATTGTGAAAATAATACCTTCACACAATCTTTAGATGTTTGTTAAGTTTACTGAATGAATAAAATGCTTATGGGCCTACCTATGTGATGGAATACCATATAGCAATGAAAAGTGAATGAGCTACAGTGTATGCAACAGTATGGATGACTATCACAAGCATTTACTAAGCATTTACTGTCAACAGAAAGAAAAAAGGAAAGTCCGTAAACAAGTCTAAAACACAGATTACTTGATACCAAGTGAAACAAGAGAGATTTATTTCTTCCTAATACACAGCTCATAACCATCTAAAGCACCTTCCCTCTCTCTTTGCTTCATTAACTTCTAACAAATATGTTCTTTGAGTTTAATTCAGACAAAATGTGTAAGATTTAGTAAAATAGGGTGAAGAATGGGGAAACTTAATAGGAGGCTTTAGTATTAGTCAAGAAAATTGAGAGAGAAAAAGAAAATCAATCCCTAAGCAAGAGTGACTTGAGTGGGGGTGGAAAGGAATATATTAATATTTTTAATTTTAATTTCCTTTTGACATGTAAAATGTTGGCTTTGTCACTTATTCACCTTGTCTCACATGGTGTCCACAGTGACAGTCCCCTGGAAACCGAGGTCAACCCCACCCACCATGATCATTAACCACAGAGCAGCAGCCCGAGCCATAAAGGGCTGGGCTGAATGGCTACAGGCTGCAGGAAGCACTGAGGGTCTCCACCCACGAGGCCTGGTGTCCTCTGGCCCATAGCCTTTGAGCCCAGGGACTGTTGCCCTTCTAACCAGAGGCCGCAATGTTCCGAAGGAGACTGTGTAGTCTCCAGTCTCTTCTCTGGATTGGATCTGACAAATTCATATGTGATATGGTAGTACACCCTATATCATTTTCTGAAGGCTTTAATGTTCTTTTATACACTGAGGTAATGACAACCCACTCCAGTACTCTTGCCTGGAAAATCCCATGGACGGAGGAGCCGGGTAGACTCCAGTCCATGGTGTTGCCAAGAGTCGGACACGACTGAGCGACTTCACTTTCACTTTTCTCTTTCATGCATTGGAGAAGGAAATGGCAACCCACTCCAGTGTTCCTGCCTGGAGAATCCCAGGGACGGCGGAGCCTGGTGGGCTGCTGTCTCTGGGGTTGCGCAGAGTCGGACACGACTGAAGCGACTTAGCAGTAGCAGCATACATTGAGGTATGCAGTATTCTAGAACTGATTTTTGTATAAACTGTAAGGCTGGAATCATAAACCCCTTTGTCTTTTTATTGAAAAGATTATTCTTACTCAACTTTTCTTTCAAGCTTCTTCTGGCCTCATCTATCATATAATCAAATACATATGTTTATTCATGGAACTTTTTTCAGTTTGTTTCAATGATCAATGTATAACTGAATCATTAACACACTATCTTTTTAACTTTGCAATTGGTTGCAACATCTCTTAAAGCAAGTTGCCTATCTTAGTTTTCTTCTTTCAGAGAAGCACTACCCAATAACCGCAAAGATAGAATTGTCCTAAGTATACATTGTCCAATATGATAGCCACTAGGCCTGTAAGTGACTACGCACAGCACAGGCACGTGAGTTATTGATAAATTTGCCAGATAAAATAGAGGATACCAGCTAAATTTCAATTAGGTAGCTCAAGATTCCAATTTTAGCCCTCCAATCTTACAAGAATGTTAAAATGCTGTTCAGAAACTCAAACACTTCCTAAGATCATCAGAAGTCCTCACAAGGAGTCCCTAATGCCAATTTCACAGTTTTTTTTTTTTTTTAATTTTCAACTCTGTTCAGTGTTGGCCTTGTGATTCCTGTCTTTTTAGTTCACTGATCTCTGGAAAAAAAAATTGTAATATTTTATACAGACTTTTTAAACAAGAGTGTTTGCTAATCACTGGCTGTAAAAATTTGCATTGATTTTTAATTTTACTTGAGAGTAATTTGCAAAAGTCAGCTCTAAAAGTAAGATGGACAGTTTTGTAATACATCATTTTCTTAGAAAATTTACACAGCAAAAGAGAGGGAGCTTGAAGCCTGCCACTTTCTCCCCACAAACTTTTGCAGCCTCTTTAATATCCTTATTTCTCAAAGAGTAGATAATAGGGTTTAACATGGGAGTGACAACACTGTACAATACTGAGATCAGTCTGTCCTTCTCCAGTGAATACGCTGATATGGGTCGTACATATGTGAAGATGGAGCTGCCATAATAGAGAAGGACAATGATCAGGTGGGAGGCACAGGTAGAAAAGGCCTTTTGCCTCCCTTCAGAAGACCTGATTCTTAAAATGGTAGAAATAATATAAAGGTAGGAAAGTATGATACACAAAAAAGGAGTCCAGCCTATGAAGACCCCAATGGAGAGTAGGGTCAACTCATTGACAGAAGTGTCCCCGCAAGACAAGATCAGCAAAGGGGGGATGTCACAGAAGAAATAATTAATCTCGTTGTTGCCACAGAAGGGCAGACGGAATGTCAGTACTGTGTGCACCACTGAGTTGAGGAAACCACCAGTCCAGCAGGAGGCTGCTAACCAGCTATACAGGACTCTGTTCATAATAATCGAATACCTTAAGGGCTTACAGATTGCAATGTAGCGATCATATGCCATGGCTGCCAGAAGCAGGGACTCTGACCCAACAAAAAAAATAAATGCAAAAAGTTGCACTACACAACCCAAATAAGAAATGCTTTTTCTCTGTGATAGTAGATGTACCATCATCTGGGGGACATTGGTGGTGGTGTAGCAGATGTCAAGAAAAGCTAAGTTTTCCAGAAAAAAATACATGGGAGTGTGGAGGCATGGATCAGTCATGGTCACCAAAATTATGAAGGTATTTCCTCCCAAAGTACAGATATATGCTACCAGGAAAATAGTGAAAAGTAAAAATTTTAACTCATTTAAGTTGGAGAATCCCAAGATGATAAACTCAAATACAACTGTTTGGTTTTCTCTTTTCATATACAGCTCTGGTTTTCTTTCTGAAATTGAGAACGAGGAAGCATAGATTTCTGTAGTCAGGTATTGCTCCAGAAACAGGCTACAAAACTAGAAAATAAAAGTTTCACAGAGGAAAAGATATTATTTATCAAGAAAATATTAGATGGATCTGTAAAAAATGCACAAGCCCACAGCAAATAAACTGTGTGCTTTAGCACCCAGCATGAACATTATCAGCCTTTTATCTGTTGGTCAAATATTTTAAAATGAACACTACAGACAGATTTGAATTTTCAAGTAAAACACATGCACTAAAGGAAGAAAAGGCCCATTTACTCTGTCTTCCTGGGCTTCAGCAATTTGGAAGCTCATTAAAACAATTGTCAGTGGGTCAATCAACTATGCTGCCCTGATTGTGAAGCAACTATATCCAATAAAAATTAATTAAACAAAAAACTGTGCTGCCTTGCACACTATTGGAGGCTGACATTTGTAGATTAAATGTAGAAACAGTTGGTCACAATTAGAGAATTAGGAGAGCAGAAAAAGACATAGTGGTACCACGGGTTGATAATATATTTGAGGGGGAGGGCAGTTCCATAAAATACAGAGGAAATTCACAATTAGTCTTACCATTTATATCTTACAGTTCAATATGCTAGGACTTGGGTATTCAGCTAATGAAAATAAGTTCTGGCTGTTGAAAGCCTTTCTTAAAAAAAAAAAGAACTCTTTATAAAGGGAAAATGAATTAATATTTTACTTATCATTTACTGTACAAAGTTTATCCTGTAATTTATGCCACTAGAAATTACTACAGCCAAGATGCACTAGAGTTAGCTATTACTGGTTCATAAAAGCTTGTTGTTAATGTCCAGAAATTTTGTAGGCAAGATATTAACCACAATCATTATTTAAAATGAAATTACATAAACTTCCAATTGAGTCAATTATATTAAAAACAGAGGTAACTTATATAAGACATCACTCCCTAATCATTTTACCTGTTCCTATTATCTTTGCTTTAGAGATTATTGCTTTTATTGTATGTGTATGATGGAGATGCCATAAAATGGCTTGCTACTGATCATTGCTACTATTGCTACTGATCATTTATTGCTACTATTCATTTATCAGTGAATCATGTTGATAGCTTGCAACTAGTCAGAGTGGAAGTATTTATGCCAAGGTGCTGGTAATTCTACAAATTATGAGATTGATTCATGGTTTTGTTGATTGTCTAGGCTTAAGAAAGTGGTGGAAATATGTTAATGAAATCTGCCTGCTAAGTCGCTTCAGTCGTGTTTGACTCTTTGTGATCCCATGGACTATAGCCTGGCCAGATTCCTCTGTCCATGGGATTCTCCAGGCAAGAATACAGAGTGGGTTGCCATTCTCTTCTCCATGGGAACTTCCTGACCCAGGGAGCGGATCCGGGCCTCCTGCGTTAAAGGCAGATTATTTACTATCTGAGCCACTGGGGAGCCCAGTTGGTGATGCAGTTTAAACTTAAAAATGTGTCGTGTTTGTAGCCATTATATTGTAAATAACACAAAAAGTGGAGGAACTTTTCTTCCAGTATTCAAAAGTTTTGTACTTTTAGGAAAACTAATGTCACTGACAAATGAGAGAAATTCAGACATATAACTTCCTTGATTCACTTTCGTCTTATTAACATAGACAAACATATCAAACACTGATAGAATTTATCAATGATGTGAGAGACTTCTTTGTTGAATTGACGTTCACAGAATATTATTGTTGATTTTTGCTAAATGCTTGAATCTATAGCCGCACTATAGCTGAAATTCAAATTCAAGGACTTATTTACAGCTCTCAAGTCCATTCACTCTCACACACTCCTGGATAACCACTTCAAACCTCCAGCTATGCTTTTTCTCTATATTTATTCTCAAATGCTGATCTTGCTTTCTTGTCTATGAGAAATTTGAAGCAATTGAAAAGAACTTCAGATTCAGCATCACATGTGTTTGCTTCTATGTACAAATATGCTTTCCCATTTGTGTCTATATTTCTAGTGAGTGATTATGCTTTTTTAAAAATTCAGTTTAATTGGAGAATAATTGCTTAACAGTGTTGTGTTGCTTTCTGCTATACAACAATGTGACTCAGCCACAGGTGTACATATATCTCGTCCCTTTTGAGCTTCCCCCCGAGCACCCCATCTGTGTTTTTTATTTTTTTTAATATTGTAGTGGTTTCTGCCATATATTGACATGAATCAGCCATCGGTGTACATGTGTTCCCCATACTGAACCCCCTCCCATCTCCCAAAAGTACAAGCCAAACCTCTCACTTGTGTTTTTGATGATACTCCCTCACTTAATCAACTGTGCATTCCAGAAATGCTACTCTCTCCTCCGTAATTCTTTTTCCTTTCTCTGATGAAGCATTCTCTTCAGCAAAGGAACAGACTATTATTTCTCCGAACATAAAAAAAAAAAATTGTTGTCTTTCTTTTTCACTATTTTTCTTTACCGTCCCATTTTTCTGATATTTATATCAAAACTTCTCAAAAACAATAACTAAACTGATGGTCTCCATTCCTATTCTTTGCCATCTCTCGAACTTACTTTGTTAAGACCTTTATCTCAATATTCCCCCAATTCCTAGTTGTTGGATCAATTATGAAATGTTTATACACAGAAGATTACTGCTTATTTTCACTTCTCTAGCTACCGAGTCCTCACTGCTGCTGCTGCTAAGTTGTTTCAGTCGTGTCCGACTCTGTGCGATCCCATAGACGGCAGCCCACCAGGCTTCCTCGTCCCTGGGCAGGCAAGAACACTGGAGTGGGTTGCCATTTCCTTCTCCAATGCATGAAAGTGAAAAGTGAAAGTGAAGTCACTGAGTCGTGTCCAACTCTCAGCGACCCCATGGACTGCAGCTCTCCAGGCTCCTCCATCTATGGGATTTTCCAGGCTAGGGTACTGGAGTGGGGTGCCATTGCCTTCTCCGCCGAGTCCTCACTATGTTTCAGTTAATAGTTATAATCTTATTCTCAATAGTTTAATGCTGCTAATCTTGCCCAGTTCATGCAGTGCTTAGTCGCTCAGTCGTGTCCAGCTCTTTGTGACCCCATGGACTGTAGCTTGCCAGGCTCTTTTGTCCATGGGATTCTCCAGGCAAGAATACTGGAGTGGGTTGCCATGCTTTCCTCCAGGGGTCTTCCCCACTGAGGGATCAAACCCAGGTCTGCTGCAATGCAAGCAGATTCTTTACTGGCTGAACCACAGGGAAGCCCAATTATGTGTAAATCACCTTCCATCATCATGCTTCCACTCATAACCCTCCAATCACCCTAGCTCAGATTGTAAATTCAATTTTTTTTTTTGTTGTTGTTGTTGCTTTGCCCAGTTCGTGGGAATCTTATTTCCCCCTCCAAGGATAGAACTAGGGTCCACCACAGTGAAAGCAGTGAGTCATAACCACTGGACCACTAGAGAATTCCCTACGAAATCAGATTCTTAAAAAAATGCTACAAGCTCTATAAAATCTTTTTCTTTTCACTCTTCCAGCCTAATTTGCCCTCTTTCTCCCCTTTGTTCACTCAGTCAAGTCACACTGGCCTCTTTGCTATTCCCCTTTGCTCTTCTCCATGACAAGCTGTCTGACAAAAGTCTTAACTTTATTTCAATCTTACCTCAAATAACATTTATTTAATGAAACCACTATGATCATCCTATTGGTGCCCTCCTACACTCTAAACCCCTCTCATCCTCCTTTCATTTCCCCATGACACATAGCACCTTCTGAAATCCCATGTACATTATATCTATTTATCTGCTTATTGTGGATTGCCTATTCCCCTAGTTGGATATGGGCTCTCCTAGTGACTCAGTAGGTAAAGAATTTTCCTGCAAGGCAGGAGACTCAGGTTTGACGCCTGGGTCAGGAAACTCCTCTGAAGAAGGGAATGGCAACTCACTCCAATATTGATGCCAGGAGAATTCCCATAGACAGAGGAGCCTGACGGGCTACAGTCCATAGGGTTGCAAAGATTTGGACACAACTGAGCGACTAACACAAGTTGGATACAAGTTTTACAAAATCAGTGTATTGACTGTTAATGATGCACTCTGAGCATCTAGAACAGTCCCTGGCACACAATACATATTTGTTCATTGTTAAATCAGTCTTCCAGATCTCCTTTCATAAAGAATTAACTTAGTTTATTTCTCTTTGCAGAAGACTCATAGGGAAATCTCTTTGTTTTTCCAAGAAAACTTATGTTAGCCCCACTTACCCAGCTTGGTTTAATTTGATTTGCTGTCATAATGGTTCAACCAGGAGTTGTCAAGGAGGAAAATGTTACCCTTATAAAGAAGGATTAGCCTCTCCCTCATATTCTTATGTGAACAGGAATGAAATTATCTCTTTCAGTGTTACCATCTCTGCCCACTTATGTTTGGAACCACCGTAAGTGTGGCAGGAAAATGCTGCTCTCTTTGAACTCACATGCCTAACACCAGGAACCCTATTCTTTCCTCCTGCTTATATAATTTCTTTAGAAAAACATACACAGTGTAGTGAAAATCTAATTACTTTTCCCCAAATAGCAATGATGAAGACTTTGGAGACTTTGAATATCTTACTAGTAATTAGGGTATATTATAAAATTGTTTGTGGGCTTCCCCAGGTGGCACTAGTGGTAAATAACCCACCTGCCAATACAGGGGCCATAAGAGACAGGGTTCAATCCCTAGGTCGGGAAGATCCTGGAGGAGGGCATGGCAACCCACTCCAGTTTTCTTGCCTGGAGAATCCCATGGACAGAGGACCCTGGCAGGCTATGGTCCATAAAGTTGGAAAGAGTTGGACATGACTGAACTGATTCAGCATGGACACATAAAATTGTTTATAGTGGCAGAATTTAAAAGAACAATACTGCTATTATTATTTTGCACAAAATAATACTGCCATTATAAATTTTCCATAATGTTATATCCTTATTGCTGGATATAGTTGAAAATTACTATGATTATTATTGCTTTTATTGTATTTAAAATGATGTTAAAAAAATGATGTTCAAGTGACCTTCATTATATAATTATGTAAATTTAAATAGCATGTAATTTCAGAAACTTAAGTTTTTAACAACTGTATTTTTATACTATTTGTCTCATTTGAGTCACATAACAACTTTTAAGATGGGTGTATATGATGTAGGCAAAATTCCAAGATAAATCCTAACAAACCTAACCTGTGTATAATCTCCTCCCTTTGAGTACAGGTAGAATAGATGAACATAAGGTGATATTGGACTTCCCTGGTGGCTCAGACGGTAAAGCGTCTGCCTACAATGCGGGAGACCTAGGTTCGATCCCTGGGTCAGGAAGATCTCCTGGAGAAGGCAATGGCACCCTACTCGAGTACTCTTGCCTGGAAAATCCCATGGACAGAGGAGCCTGGTAGGCTACAGACCATGGGGTCACAAAGAGTCGGACACGACTGAGCGACTTCACTTCACAAGGTGACATTACTTCCATAATTATATTATATGGCAAAATATATACATATATTGCAGATGTAATGATATCCTCAAGTTAATTAGCATTAAAATAGGGAGATTTTTCAGGTGGGTCTGACATAATCATGTGAGCCCTTTAAATCTGAGTTGAAAAGGTCAGAGTTAAAGTAGAAGAGGAATTTAAGTGTGAGACGTTCTCCACTCTTGCTTAAACATGATTAGAAGTGTCGGCAGCCTATAAAAATCAGCAGTAGCTTCAACTGACATTCAACGAGGAAGTGAAGATCTCTTTCTACAACTGTAAGGAATTTGGCCAACAACCTGAATGAGCTTGGATTCCAGAAAGGAATGCGGCCCAGCCAACAGCTTGATTTCAGCCGTTTGATAAACTTAGCAGAAAACCCAGACATACCACACCTAGAATTCTAACCTACGGAACTGACAACTAAGCTAATAAATGATTGTCATTTTAATAGAAATGACAATAGAAAATAGTACAGTGAAATTATTTCTATATGAGAATTTTACAAATAATAAATAATGCAGAAGGGTCACATAAAATTTCATCTTCTCACAGTACACTATTTCTCACTATTCCACATCTATTTCCTTATATCTAAAGTATCAAAATACATTTGTTTGACAATATAAATCTTTATTCCCACATAGAAGTGATGGTTATGTCCTCTCCAACTCCCTGTTATTTTCTATCTGAGAAATTTTGGGCAAGTTCATTGTGATAAAAATAATAGAGAAATAGAGGCAATTATTCAACAGAGTAAAATCTTAAAAGATAGCATAATATTTAAGTTTTGCTTTTTATCTTCTTCTATAAAATATCATCATAGCCACTGTAATCAATTGACAATATTAGACATTTCACATTTTTATTCTAGTCATTATGAATATATTTTTCTGTCCCACAAATTTCAGCCAGTTTTCTTGGTGAAGAGATTCACAGAAATTCAGCCATGAAGATTATTCTAGATATCATCTAAATCTACAAGTAAAACATCCAATGTTAATATGGTTAGATTAAGTCAGTGTTCCCTTTTTATCTTCAAAAAATTTTCCTAAAAGAAATGATAGAAGAATAAATCCAAACTTTATTTTTTAAAAATTAAGAAAAGTCTGAATCCCAGAACAATAAAATAGAAATAAATGCTTAGAAAACAATGGAGATAAAACAAGGGGGTAGATGATGTTAAGAAAGGAAGCCCACTGGTGCAAAGCTAAGAAAAAGCTGCTGAATTTCCCTTTGTTAAGTAAGTTGCATAAACTAAGCTATTAATCAGTCAGCAGTAGGAATTTTTCTTGACCTGATTTGGTTTATAGGAGTAGTCAGCATGGACTCAAAGAATCAAAGAAGTAAGCCACATTTGACAGAATTATTTCAGGAAGGAAGTGATGATGTAGCGAAAAACTCTGTGTATTTGAAGGAAATAGTCTGTTATTAAAGCTGTGAGGAGAACAGATCTACAACCGTGAATCTCAGTTGGTTTACAAAGAAAGAAATCACCGCACTTCAAAAACCAGATCCAAAAAGCTTCAGCTAAATTTACACTTTTGCCAACAGTTTTACACAAACTGTCAAGAGGAGAACTGAAAGTCAGTCAACATATTAAAAGTCCTTCTGAAGGAGTCAGAGAGCTAACCAGGCAGTGAGGGTTTGTAGGACTAAGATCTAGAACAGGAGGGCAGTACAGAAAGGAGGGTCTAGCATTTTTTTAACCATTTTTCTCCTTGAGGTACAAGCATACCTTAATTTTTTGTATTTCAGTTTATTGCAGTCCACAGATACTGTGCCTTTTTTTTTTACAAATTGAAGATCTGTGGCAGCCCAGCATTGAGTGAGCCTGTCAGCACAGTTTTCCAAACAGCATTTGCCCACTTTGAATCTCCTGTCACATTTTGGTAATTCTCACAATATTTCAAATTTTCCAGTGTTATATTCATTATGGTTATTTGCGATCAGTGATCTTTGATGCTATTACTACAGCTCACTGAAGGTTCAGATGATGGCGAGGAAAAGTGTTTTTAATGAAGGTACATACTTTGTTTTTAGACATAATTCTATTGTACATTTAATAGATTACACACTATGGTATCAACTGAATATTCACTGGGAAAAAAAGTATTCATGTGACTTGCTTTATTGCCACATCTGCTTTAGGGCTGGAAATAAACCCGCAGCATCTCTGAGGTATGCCTGTACTGGCATATTCTGAAAATAAGTCATAAGAAAATATCTGAGAAGATTTCATTTATCCTAACATTAATGATTATTTCTACATCACTAATATCTTGTGGTGGAGAAGGCAATGGCATCCCACTCCAGTACTCTTGCCTGGAAAATCCCATGGATGGAGGAGCCTGGTGGGCTGAAGTCCATGGGGAAGCTAAGGGTTGGACACGACTGAGCGACTTCACTTGCACTTTTCACTTTCATATTGGAGAAGGAAATGGCAACCCACTCCAGTGTTCTTGCCTGGAGAATCCCAGGGACAGGGGAGCCTGGTGGGCTGCCGTCTATGGAGTCACACAGAGTCAGACACGACTGAAGTGACTTAGCAGCAGCAGCAGCAGTATCTTGTGGACCACTACTCTTAGACTGTTATAACTTTCTGGTACTTTTATCAAAGATCAAATATAATACGGTTTCTCTTTTAGACAAATGTTCTCTATTCATCCTAGATTTTACCTCGAATTAACATTTAGAATGTCTTTTTCACCTGCCATTTCCTGCCATACTTGTATGTTTATATTCTTACCGGATTCGTTTTAGTTATGTATAAGTTCCATAATGGTGAAACTGTTTTTTTTTTAATTATTGCTCTTATTACCAGAAAAATCGAATTAAACCATGCCCAGAGAGAATAAATTGTCACAAATGAAGTTGTCTTCGAAAGTAAAGCCTGAATACTAAACTCATGATTATTTTTTAAATATATTGTTCTATGCATAAAGAGGATTAGTTAGTAGGAAGGAAAACTCAAAACAATTTTATTATGTAAAAAGCAAATAAAAACTTTTATCATACCCTTGCTCTATTCATAGCCTAATTCTACACTATAGATATTTCTTGGTGTTAACATAATTAAATAAAAATTAATGATCATCCTTGATGCTTCTCATCTCCCTACAATTTCTAAAATGAAAATAGAATTCAAGAAATGTATCAGATTTATTAGATATGAGAAAATGAATGTCATAAAAAGCACAGTTTTTATTTATTCCTGTGTGGCCAATGATTTTCTTTAGACAGACAGCTTCAGTTTCCTCCCAAAGACTCTCTTCAAGGCCAACTTCACTTCCTTATTCCTAAGGGTGTATATCAATGGATTCACCAGTGAAGTGACAGTGGTGTGTATGACAGCCACATACTGTCCCTGTGATACAGATGTGGCAGAGGCAGGGGGGATGTAGGTGAGCCCCACAGTTCCATAAAACAGAGATACCACCATGAAATGGGAGGCACATGTGGACAGAGCCTTGTGGAGCCCACGGCAGGTCCGGTTCTTGAACAGAAGGAAGCTGATAATATACAAGTAGGAGAGGAAAGTGAGAAAGCACGCTGCCATAGATAAGCTGCCAGTGACAATAAAAATGAGCCACTGATTGAGCCGAATGTCACCACAAGCCAACTCTAAGAGGGGCTTCACATCGCAGAAGAAGTAGTTGAGTTTCAGAGAGTGGCAAAAGTTCAGACGTGCAGTCATGACAGAATGCATCAGAGCATAAAAGAAGCTGGTGATCCAGGCCACAGTTGCCAGGAGAATACATGCCTTGAAGTTCATGATAACAGTGTAGCGAAGTGGATAACAGATGGCCACAAAGTGGTCAAAACCCATCATGGCCAGCAAGATGGACTCAGTGCAGCCCAGAAAGTGGAAGAAGTGTAGCTGAGTGATGCAGCCCAGAAAAGATACAGCCTTGTGAGCAGAGAGGAGGTTTGCCATTAGTATGGGCAGTGTCACTGAAGAATAGCAGATATCCAGACAAGAAAGATTTCCCAGGAAAAAATACATAGGGGAGTAGAGTCTTGGATCCGAGATGACAACCACTAATATGGATCCGTTTCCAAACAGATCGATCATGTATATAATCAGGAGGGTCATAAGGAGAACAGGCTGCAGCTCCTGAGTGGAGGTCAGTTCCAGCAGGAGAAACTCATTCACTGTGGTAACGTTCTCCATCACTCTGAGAAGGAGTGATAACAGTGGCATTAGTAAAGCTGCTCTAGTAGACTGTATGGGTTAAATGAAGCAAGTTCATCATCTGAAAGTATATAGGGATGATCCATGGTGAGTAAATGGAGAAGGAAATGGCAATCCACTCCAGTACGGTTGCCTGGAAAATCCCATGGACAAAGGAGCCTGGTACACTACAGTCTATGGGGTCGCAAAGAGTCGGTAATGATTAGAAATGCTGAATTAAATTCACTTGCAAGATAATTAAGGGCCGAAATTTGTGATAAATTCTGAGTCAGTGTGATATATGTGATACACAGAACAAAGAAGTGTATTTAGGATGCTGAATTAAACCTATAAAGCAACTCATAAAGAATAAAAGCAGATATTTAGTGAATACAGTAAGAGAACAGGACTCAGTTTTAGCCTCATTGTAGCATTAAAATTAGTGTATCTAAAGAGTCTTGTCAGATGTATTTGTAAAAATTTAAATATTTTTAAATGGACATAATAGACATGCTTCTCATTTCTGGTACAAGTAGAAACTTAGCAATAGTCTTAAATATCCGCTTAAAAAAATAAGAGTAGGTTCTCCACAATCTAAACCTTCATGAAACTAGAAGAAAAAAAATGTAAACCCCAAAACTTCAAATCATGTGTAGGCAGAGGGAATACAAATCAGCAGATTTGGTGTCAGCATTACAAGAGGGCATCACAGCAGCAGGGTTATTTATGCAGGAAAATCCCAAAGTACTAAGAAGTTTTAGTAGCAAAAGAATATTGAAAACAGCAGAAAATTATCAGTCCCAGAAAGAGAGTGCCTCACATTGAGAGTGAATTTCTCCAGAATACCAGAAAACCAAGCAAGTCAGTGTGCACATAATGATGAAGAGAAAACTGTTACCACAAAGACAGTAAAAATGTTGCAGCTGAAGAGGGGGCCAGTGAGCCAAGAATCTGGGGAAAATATCCTATCCCCAATGCCGTATAAACCTCCTGATAACTCGCCCCCCAAATCCAACTTGTTCATATATAAACAATAAATAAACCTCTGTATCCACATGAAAGTATGATAAGAAACAAACAGAAAAATAGGAAATCATGATTTCTCAACAGAATTACATCACCTGAAAGAAATATTTGTAGTGAAACAGAAAAATGGCAGCCCAGCACTCCTAAGTGAAGCCACTAAAACTATAACATACGTTTTAGTGAGGATAAAATATACAAATATTCAAAACAGAAATTCAAATTAAAATTCAATGCTATACTATTTTGACAAAGATTAAAATGTTTGCAACATTTATTTTCTTGAAGGTGGTGAAATACACACAGATGGGGATGTCAATTGATTTAATCTCTAACAGACATTTTAGTAATAATGGATGTGAGAGTTGGACCATAAAGAATGCTGAGCACCAAAGAACTGCTGCTTTTGAATTATAGTGCTGGAGATGACTCTTGATAGTCCCTTGGACAGCAAGATCCTAAAGAAAATCAACGCTGGATTTCGTTGAAAGGACTGATGCTAAAGCTGAAGCTCCAGTACTTTAGCCATCTGATGCGAAGAGCCAACTCAATGGAAAAGACCCTGATGCTGGGGAAGATTGAAAGCAAAAGGAGAAGCAGTTGACAGAGGATGAAATTGTTAGACAGCATGGCCAACTCGTTAGACATGAATTTGAGCAAACTCCAGGAGATAGTGAAGGACAGAAACCCCGTGTGCTGCAGTACATGGGGTCACAAAGAGTTAGACACAACTTAGCGACAAAGCATGGAGGAGCCTGGTAGGCTGCAGTCCAGGGGGTCGCTAAGAGTCAGACACGACTGAGCAACTTCACTTTCGCTTTTCACTTTCATGCATTGGAGAAGGAAATGGCAACTCACTCCAGTATTCTTGCTGGAGAATCCCAGGAACGGGGGAGCCTGGTGGGCTGCCGTCTATGGGGTCGCACAGAGTCGGACACGACTCAGCAGCAGCAGCAGCAGCAACTAAACAACAAAATTACACGAAACATCACTCCCTAACCATTTTCGATACCCCTACTATCTGCATTTTAGAGGTTATCACTTTTATTGTATCTGTATGTTGGAGGTGCCATAAAATGACCTGTTCATTTATTCCCAAATTCACGTTCAGTGAACCACATTAACAGCTTGCAGTTGATCATGGTGGAAGTATTTATGCCAAGGAATTGGTAAATTCTACAAATTTAAGCGTGGTTTATGGTTTTTTGATTGTCTAGGCTTAAGAAAGTGGTGGAAATGATGCAGATTAAACTTAAAAGTGTGCCATATTTGTAGCTATTATGTTGTGAATAACACAAAAATGGAGGAACATTTCTTCTGGTATTCAAAAAGTTTTGTACTTCAGGAAAACTAATATCACTGACCAATGAGAGAAATCCAGGCATATAACTTCCCTGATTCACTTTTGTCTTACTTATTAACATAAACATATCAAACCCTAATGGAATTCATCAATGATGCAAGAGATTTCTTTGCTGAATTGACATTCACAGAATGCTAATATTGATTTTTGCTCTATACTTGCTGAAATTCAATTATATTTGAAATTCACACCATAGCTGAAATTTAACTTCTATTTGATCAAGTTACAATGTATTCAAGGATTTATTTACAACTGTCAAGTCCATTCACCCTCACATACTCCTTGATAATCATTTCAAACCTCCAGCCAACCTTCTTCTCCATATTGACTGTCCAATGCTGACCTTGCTTCCTTGTCTATGAGAAATTTGAAACAATTGAAAAGAACTTTCAGACTCACTATCATTTGTGTCTATATTATTAGAAAGTGATTGTACATTATTTTTAATTTATTTTTACTTGAGGATAATTGCTTTATAATGGTGTGTTGCTGCTCCTGCTGTTAAATCGCTTCAATCATGTCCGACTCTGTGTGACCCCATAGACGGCAGCCTACCAGGGTCCTCCATCCATGGATTTTCCAGGCAAGAGTACTGGAGTGGGATGCCATTGCCTTCTCCAATAATGGTATGTTAGTTTCTGTCATATAACAATGTGAATCACACAGATATCCTCTTCCTCATGAGCCTTTCTCCCTGTCCAATCTGTGCTTTTTTAAAGCCAAAGCTCTTGCTTGTGCTTTCAATGATACCCATTTGCTTAATCAGGTGCACACTCCCACAATGCCATTCTCTCTTCCATAATTATTTTTCCTTTTTCTAATGTAACATTCTCTTCAGCAAAGGAACAGGCTATTATTTCTTCTATCATAAGAAAAATTTTAAAGTCTTCGCTTCTCTCTGTTTTTCTTCACTGTCCATTTTCTCTGATCTTTACATCAAAGTTTCTCACAAACAATGTTTAAATTGGTCTCCACTCTTATTCTTTCCTGTCTCTCTTCAACCTACTTCATTAGACCTTTACTTCAATATTCCCCTGAACTCTAGTTGTTGGATCAATTATGAAACACATATGCACAGAATCTTCCACTTATTTTCACTTCTCTAGCTATCAAGTGAGTCCATGTCATGTCTCAGTTATCATTATTAGCAGTTGTAGTATTATTATTAATAGCTTCTTGCTTCTAACCTTACCTGTAAATCACCTCCCATCATCATGCTTTTTCTTATAACCCTCTTGCCACACTTCAGCTCAGATTGTAAATTCAAACTTAGTTATTCATTGCCGCACCACACAGCTTGTGTGATCTTAGTCCCCCAACCAGAGATGGAACCTGGACACTTGGCATGAAAGTGTGGAGTCCTAACAACTGGACCACCAGGAAATTCTCCATAAACTCAAATTCTAAGAAAGACTACAAGCTCTGTAATGTCTTTTTCTTTTTACTCTTCCAGCCTAATTTCCTCCCTTTCTCCCCTGAGTTCAATCAGTCAGTCACACTGGCCTCTTTGCTCTTCCGCTTTGCTCTTCCCTACAATTAGCTGTCTGACAAAAGCCCTAACTTCATTTTAACCTTACCTCAAATGGTATTTATTCAATGAGACCCACTCTGATCATCCTATTGGGGCCCTCATACACTCCATACCCACTTCACTCTCCTTTCATTTCCCCATGACACATAACACCTTCTGAAATCCCATATCATTTATTTATTTATTCTCTTTATTGTGTATTACCTGCTCCCCCAGTTGGATATAATCTTTACAAAGTCAGTGTATCGTCTCTTAATGATGCCTTCTGAACATCTATAACATTACCTGGAACACAGGTATTTGTTCGTTGTTCATTATTTGTTCATTGTTAAATCAATCTTTTTAGTCTTCTTTCATGAGGAATTAACTTAGCTGATTTCCCTTTGCAGAAAACTCATAGGAAGTCTCTTCGTTCTTTCAAGACAACTTATTTTTGCCCCACTTACCCAGTTTGGTTTAATTTGATTTGCTGTGGTATAGGTTCAACCAGGAGTTGTCATGAAGAAAAATGTTAACCTTATAAAGAAATAATAGCCTCTCCCTCATATTATTATGTGAACAGGAGTGAAATTTTCTCCTGTAGTGTTACCATCTGTGCCCACTTAAGTTTGGAACCACTGGAAATGTGGCTGGAATCTGCTATTCTCGTCCAACTCACATACCCAACACCAGGAACCCTCTTCTTTATAAACCCTCCTGTTTATATGATTTCTTTAAAAAAAAAAAAAAAAGCACACATAAGCATACTGAGAATCTAATTACTTTTCCCCAAATAGCAATGATGAAGACTTTGGGGACTTTAGGTATCTTACTAGTAATTAAGGTATATTGTAAAATTTTCTATAGGGGCAAAATAAGAAAAATACCATTATCATCATTTTCCACAAAAATAGTACTACCATTATAATTTTCCATAATATTAAATCCTTATAACTGGATAATGTTGAAATTTTTTATTATTGCTGTTGTTTTTATTGTTGTACTTAAATGATGTTAATGTGAACTTCATTACATAACTACATAAATTTAAATAACATACAATTAGCAAAATAAGAGAAGCAATTGTTCAAAAAAGCCTGAAATCTTAAAAAGAGCATAATATCTAAAAGTTTTACTTTTAAAATTTTATTTATTTATTTATTTAGTCTGCTCTGGGTCTTCACTGCTGCTCGAGATTTTCTCTAGTTGCAGTGAGTGGGGCCCGCTCTCTAGTTACGGTGCATGGGCTTCTCATTGCAGTGGCTCCTCTTGTTGTGAAGCACTAGCTCTAACACACTTGAGCTTCACTAGTTTCAGCACTTGCACTCAGTAGTTGTGGTTCTTGGGCTCTAGAACAGAGGCTCAGTAGTTGTGTGCCTGGGATTACTTGCTCTGAGTATTTGGATTTTCCTGGATTGGGGATTAAATCTGTGTCTCCTGCAATGGCAAGCAGATTCTTTTACTCTGAGCCACCAGGGAAGACCTTAAAAGTTTTGCTTTTTATCGCTTTCTGTAAAATGTCATCATAATGTAATCAATTAACAATAATATAAAGTGATTCACTTTTTTCTAATCATTCTGCATTTATTTTGCTACCACACAAATTTCAGCCAGCTTTCTTGGTGAAGAGATTCACAGAAATTCAGCCATGAAAATTATTATATAAATCATTTAAATCTACAAATAAAACATCCAGTTCTAATATAGCTATTATTAAGTCAGTGTTAATAACAGTGTTAATAATACTGTTGGATTAATCAGTGTTCCTCTCTTATCTTCTAAAAACTTTCCTGAAAGAAGTAAGGAGAGAAAGAAGCATAAATCCAAACTTTATTTCAAAACTAATATTAGAAAAAAATCTGAATCCCAAAACAATAAAATAGAAATCAATATTCAGAAAACAATGGAGGCAAGAGAAGGGAGTAGGAAGATGTTAAGAAAGGAAGTCCATTTCTGCAGTTAAGAAAAAGCTGCCAAATTTCTCTTTTTAAAGTAAGTAGCACAGGTTAAGATATGAACCAGACAGCAGCAGGAAATTTTCTTGACCTTATTTGGTTCCTAGAGCAGAGCAGTCAGTGTGGACTAAAAGAAGTAAGCTGAATTAGACAGAAGTTATTTCCGGTTGGGGACAGCGATGTAGAGAATAATTCTGCATATTTGAAGGAAATAGTCTGTTACTAAAGCTGTGAGAACAGATCTAGAGCTGCACATCTCAGCTGTTTTACAAAGGGAGAAATCTCCTCACTTCTAAAGTGGGATCAAAAATGCTAGAGCCCAGTTTCGATGCATGAGACAGGGCACTCAGGGCCAGTGCGCTGAGATGACCCTGAGGGATGGGATGGGGAGGGAGGTAGGACAGGGGTTCAGGATGGGGGACACATGAACACTCATGGCTGATTCATGTCAATGCATGGCAAAAGCTACTACAATATTGTAAAGTAATTTGCATCCAATTAAAATAAATTAATCAATTTTTAAAAATGCTACAGCTAAACTTATGCTTTCGGCAACAGTAGGTTGCGCTATTTTATATAAACCTCAGGTTGGAAACGAAAGGTTGGTCAATGTATTAAAAATCCTTCTGAAGGAGCCAGAGAGCTAACAAGGCATTGAGGATTTTCAGGACCAAGATCCAGAAGAAAAAGGCAGTATAGGAAAGAGAGTCCAGCATTTTTCACCATTTTTCTACTTGAGATACCTACATACTTTGATTTATTGTTTTATTTTATTGCACTCCATGGATGCTGTGTTTTTTGTTGTTGTTACAAAATTGTAATGTTGTTACAACCTTGAAAGGTCTGTGACAACCTGGCACAAGGTCTAACTAAGCAAGCCTGTCAGCTCCATTTTCCCAACAGCATTTGAATCACCTGTCATATATTCGTAATTCTCACAGTATTTCAAAATTTTCCAGTACTTTATATTTGTTATGGTGACCTGTGATCAGTGATCTTTGTTGCTATTACTACAGCTCACTGAAGAGTTCAGATGATAGTTAGCATTTTTTTAGCAATAAAGTATTTTTAATTAAGGTACATGCATTTTTTTAGACATAATACTATTGTACACTTAATAGATTACAGTAGAGTGTACATATAATGTTTACACGCACTGGGAACCAAGTATTCATGTAACTTGCTTTATTGTCATATCATCTTTATGGTGGTGGTCTGGAAACCCACAATATCTCTGAGGTCTGCCTGTATTGGCATGTTCTGAAAAGAAATCAAAAGAAAATACTTGAGAATTTTTCCTTTATCTTAACATTAATGATTATTTTTATACCACTAAGATCTTGTGGACCACCACACTTAAACTGTTATACCTTTGTGGCAATTTTGTGTGTGTGTGCCCTGCTAAGTCATTTCAGTTGTGTCCCACTCTTTGTAAACCTATGGACTGTAGCTCACCAGGCTCCTCTGCCCATGGAACTCTCCAGGCAAGAATACTGGAGTAGGTAGCCATTCCCTTCTCCAGCGGATCTTCCTAACCCAGGGATCAGATCCGGGTCTCGTGCATTGCAGGCAGATTGCTTACTGTCTGAGCTATCAGGGAAGCCTGATTAATAGGAAGGAGAACTCAATTCAAAACATTATTATGGTGAGAAAAACAAATCAAAACCTTAATCACACCCTTCTCTGTTCATAGCCTGATTTTTCTACACTATCGACATATCTTGGTGTTAACATAAGTACATAAAAATTAATGATCATCCTCGATGCCTCTCACCTTCCTACCACACAGCTATCAGTAAATAATGAAAGTTGAGTGTTCAAACTACATCCAGAATCTAACTGCTTCTCCTATCCCCACCATTATTACCCTTGTCTAGGCTCCCATCAATTCTCATCCAAAAGATTATAAGGAAATCCGTTTCATCCTTGCTCCCCTACTCTCTGTTCTCAATACAGTAACATTGTGATTCCTTCACCACAGAAGTCAAGTCAGTTCTTCCCTCAAATGCCCCCTATCATACTAATTACTCAGAGTAAGTACTGAAAGCATTCAGCCAAACAACAGAATGCCCATGACATGACTATCACCAACTTTCTGCCTTTATTGCCTGCCGCCCACTTCATGACTCACTGAGCTCCAGGCACATGGGACGTCTTACTGGAACAACACTCTAGACCAATACTCTTTCATTCTCTGTCATTTCTACATAAAAGTATGTAGAAATACTTTCACATACTTGCATGACTCACTTCCCTACTTCCTCTGGCATTCTGCTGAAATGTCATTTCTTGAAGAAGATTTCATAGACCCAATCTTACAGAAGAGTGCCCACTGGCACATGCTTATTCTTGCTTATTCTGTGTTTTATCTTCTGAAAAACATATGCGTTAACTTGTTCATCTTATCTTTACAAACCTTTTCAAATGAAAAAGATCCAGGTCCTCATGTCAGGTACTCATGGATCTTTTCCAAGGTAGTATCCTCTGCAAATTGAACACTGCTTGCTGAAAAATATATTTCAAGTGAATGAATGACTAATGAAGAGTAATTGGAATCATATATGTGAAGAACACAGTTACTAATGGAACAAATTTCTGATACGAAAAGACAATTCAAGAAATGTATCAAAAGTATTAAAATGAGAAATAAATGTCATAAACATAAAATGGAGTTTTGATTTTTTTTCTAGTGCTGCCAATGATTTTCATTAGGCAGCTTCAGTTTCCTCCCAAACACCCTGCTCAGAGCCAACTTCACTTCCTTATTCCTAAGGGTGTATATCAAAGGATTCAGCAGTGAAGTGACAGTGGTGTGTATGACAGCCACATACCGCTCCTGTATTACAGAGGTGGCAGAGGTTGGGGAGATGTAGGTGAGCCCCACAGTGCCATAAAACAGAGATACCACCATGAAATGGGAGGCACATGTGGACAGAGCCTTGTGGAGCCCACGGCAGGTCCGGTTCTTGAACAGAAGGAAGCTGATAATATACAAGTAGGAGAGGAAAGTGAGAAAGCACGCTGCCATAGCTAAGCTGCCAGTGACAATAAAAATGAGCCACTGATTGAGCCGAATGTCACCACAAGCCAACTCTAAGAGGGGCTTCACATCACAAAAGAAGTGATTGAGTTTCAGAGAGTGGCAAAAGTTCAGACGTGCAGTCATGACAGAATGCATCAGAGCATAGAAGAAGCTGGTGATCCAGGCCACAGTTGCCAGGAGAATACACGCCTTGAGGTTCATGATAACAGTGTAGCGAAGTGGATAACAGATGGCCACAAAGCGGTCAAAACCCATCATGGCCAGCAAGATGGACTCAGTGCAGCCCAGAAAGTGGAAGAAGTGTAGCTGAGTGATGCAGCCCAGGAAAGATACGGCCTTGTGAGCAGAGAGGAGGTTTGCCATTAGTATGGGCAGTGTCACTGAAGAATAGCAGATATCCAGACAAGAAAGATTTCCCAGGAAAAAATACATAGGGGAGTAGAGTCTTGGCTCCAAGATGACAACCACTAATACAGACCCGTTTCCAAACAGATCGATCATGTATATAATCAGGAGGGTCATAAGGAGAATAGGCTGCAGCTCCTGAGTGGAGGTCAGTTCCAGCAGGAGAAACTCATTCACTGTGGTAACGTTCTCCATCACTCTGAGGAGTGATAACAGTGGCATTAGTGAAGCTGCTCTAGTAGACTGTATGGGTTAAATGAAGCAAGTTCATCATCTGAAAGTATGTAAGGATGAGTAAAATGGTTAGAAATGCTAGAATTAAATTCACTTGCAACATAATTAAGGACAGAAATATATGGTAAATTCTGAGTCAGTGTGATATGTGTGATACATAGAACTAAGAAGCATATTTAGGATGCTGAGTTAAACCTATAAAGCAGCTCATATAGAATAAAGGCAGATATTCAGTGAACATAGTAAGAGAATAGGACTCAATTTTAGCCTCATTATAGCATTAAAATTAATGTATCTAAAAAGAGTCTTGTCAGATATATTTATAAAAATTTATTTCTGGGTACAGATAGAAGCTTAGCAATAGTCCTAAATATCTGCTTATAAAAAAGAGTAGGTTCTCCACAACCTAAACCTTTGTAAAACTAGAAGACATTTTTTAAAACCCACAAACTTCAAATCACGTGTAGGCAGAGGGAATACAAATCAGCAGAATTGGTGGCAGCATCAGAAGAGGGCATCACAGCAGCAGGGCTACTTATGCAGGAAAATCCCAAAATACCAAGCTGTTTAACAGCAAGAGAATATCGAAAACAGCAAAAAAATGTTCAGTCTCAGAAAAGAGTACCTCACATTGAGAGCAAATTTCTCCAGAATATAGAAAAGAGCAAGTCAATGTGCTTGTAATGATGGAATGCAGAGAAAAGTACATTACTACAGAGGCACTAAGAATGTTGCAATACAAGAGGGGACCAATTTGCCAAGAATCTGGGGAAAATATCCTATCCCCTTTCCCATAAACCTCCTGCTATAACTTGCCCCACAAATTCAACTTGTTCATAGATAAACAATAAATATGAAAACTTCTGCAACTACATGAAAGTACAATAAGAAAAAAACAGATAAATAGAAAATCATTTCTTAATCAAATATATTTGTTCAGAAAAAAAAATTGAAGTGAAACAGAAAACTTCAGCACAACATTCCTAAGTGAAGCTACTAAAACTATAACATAAATTTTAATGAAAAAATATACAAATATTCAAAACAGAATTTCAAATTTAAACACAGTGACATGCTCTTTTTATGACGATTAAAATGTTTGAGACATTATATTTGCCTGAGGGTGGTAAAATACACACAGTTAATAGCAATAACTATTAAAAATCTCACACTCAAAGCAATTCCACTTTCTAAATTGTCCTTCAGATGTGTTTGCAAATGTCAAAAATTATGTATTTGCGATGATATTTATTTAAGCATCGCCATATGAAAGATTACAAGCAAACTAAACGACCATACAAGACTAGTTAAATAATTTTCAGTACATAGGAAATAGTAAAACGAGGCAGCTCTTTATATACTGTTTTTCATCTCTTGCATAAAAAAACACTCACAAATACAGAGGTAGAAATGCGTATTAGCTGCTATATCTGCTTCATACAAAAGATGCATGATTAAACAGATTAAGAAAATCAAAGCTTTTCCAACTAAAAAATTGTGCCATAAACCCACTTGTTCCATCCTATAATTTTGACAAATTATATTCAAAGAGCTTCCCCAGCTACTGTCACTCACCCTTTCTAATGGTCTCAATTTCCTTCTATAAAACACACACACATACACGAAACACCAAAAAAAAAAAAAAAAGCCACACATTTGTACACATACAAAAACAAAAACCTTCCTTCTTACCTATTCTCTTATGTTCTACCTACTGACAGTGGCAATTCACCCTATTCTTTACTCCTCTGTGTACATACCTTGGAAAAAATATACGGTTTTGGTGCATAAGGAAACCCAAGAATCGGGGCTATAATATGTTGATTATCTCTTTGTACAAAATTATCAGAAAGATTTTAGCTGCTCAGAGTCTTATATGACAAATATCGTATCCCTAAGAGTAAATACAAATCACAGAGGACTTGGCCTTCATTCCCATTCTAAGCACAAAATAAGCACATTGAATCCCCTCTGAACTCTCCCTAGAGATGTTCCAAGCATAGATGTCTAGGGATCTCTTCTCAAAGGGTTATACTCTCTACTTTAATCTTTCAATAAATAGTTATTTTGGTTTTTTTTTAATCTATTTGGTAGAAAATTTTGCTACATTTAACTAGAAAAGAATATTATGCTGAGCCAGTGATTTCCACTGAAAGATTAAAGAAAGAGTAAGTATGACAATTTTTAAACAGTACAGCTCCTATCATTGGAAACTCTTAACAGCTTGAGGATCCAAAGTGTGTCATTGTTTAGAGAAATATATTAAGAAACTAAAAGATGATAAAGTTTAACAATAAGTTTTGACAAGACAAGGTGATTGATTTAATTTGAGAGATGTCAGAGCAAAAGAAAACAACAACAAAATAAGGGCTTTATAATCACCAAAATGAAAAATAAAGTACCCTGTTAGACTCAAAATAGATCCTGTCTATAAATGGAAGAAAAATTGACAGATTTTTCTTAAAATCTGCTTTAGCCAAAAATTTCTTAATAATGATTAATTATAGATGCATACAACAAAACTCTCAGACTCTGGAACAAGATCACCTGGAGTTAGAATCCTGGCTCTGCTCATAGCGTGACTACAGTTAAGTTACTTTTCCTTTCTGGTCTCTGGTTTTCCTCTTCTGTAAACATGATAATAATGAAACCAATATGATTTGATTGATGTGATGACTAAGGTTAAATAAAATAATATCTGTGAGTAAACAAACTCTCTATAAGTGATTATACACACACATACACACAATCATGGCTACAAAGAATTCTGAATAAGGGTTATAAAGACATTTTGCAAGAAACAGAGAATTTGTGATGTTAAGAATCATAGTCTGGAAACCTCGATCACATATCTAGAATTTTATCCAGTTCTACTACTGCAGGATGACATTTGCCAAAGGATTACTTTTCATCCAATTTAAAACATATTTTCTTTCATGGATATTGACAAGTGGATTCTAAATTAACAAAAAAGAATAACAGAGGTTCTGGTTCAAGATGGCAGAGTAGGAGACCCTGAACTCACCTCTTCCCATGGACACACACAGTCTATAGCTACACAGAAAAGAAAACCAGAAACTAGATGAAGAGCTGTTACACATCAAATCAATGAGAAATATTCCACACTGAATCAGGCAGAGAGACCAAGATGCAATCTGGCCAAACACTCTATTCCCAGCATGGCAACTCACAACTCCCAGCTTCTCACTGAGGAGTGAAGAGTTTAGACTCCACATCTGGCACCTCAACTCTAAAGAATTTCACTTGAGGAGCAAACACTCAGACATCTAACTTTGAAAAACAAGGCTTGCATGTGTGAGACCTACAAAGTTATAGAGAACTAAAAGAGGGTTCTTAAAAGGTTTACAGGACCTCACTCTGGCTAACTGACACTCCACTACTCCCCAAAGCTCAGAAAAGAGGCAGTAGATTGCAATTTGTCCAGTCTTGGGGAATTCCCTGGTGGTCCAGTGGTTAAGACCAAAGTCCTTCCCAGAGTGACCCTCTTACGTTCTCATGGAAGGACTAGACATAAGAGGTGAAAACAGCAAAGGAAGCCACAGGAGACTTTCTTGCATCAAAATGCTTTTTTTAAAAATCAAGTTGTGGAATTCCATGGTCATTCAGTGGCTAGGTCTTGGAGTTTCCAATGCAGAGGGTGCAGGTTCAATCCCTGGTCAAGGAACTAAGATCCCATGTGCCATATGGCACAGTCAAAATACAAAAAAAAAAAAAAAGAAAGAAACTCCCATAGAATGAAATGTGTCCAGTCTTCACGTGAAAAAGATCTATTTGCTTATTTTAAAGGCTTGACCTAAGTGGTAGGCTTCTTATCTAACACACTTCTAGTGGCCAACTACAAAACTCTCCATAGACAGAGGCCTTAGCAGACACCATCTCTTTTCTATCCCTCTGCCTCATTCAGATTGCCAATATATCCCAACATCCAGGGGACATCTCTTGACCATTTGACTCTAGTGGCCAGCAGGGCTCACGTCTTTTGGCTCCCACAGGTCTGTACCAAACAGAGAAACAATTCTTAACTGGCTATCTCCTTTGGCACAGCACAGAGACAGACAGAAACACCCATTCTTTCTGTGAAATAGGACTATTAGCTTCCCTTAAAAGCTACAGCCTAAGAGGCAGGCTTCTCATTTATCACACAGCTAGGGGGCAAGTCCAATCCTTTGCAGAGCTCAGGGAGTCCAACGGATGCAATCTTCAGGCTATAGCTCTGCCCTAGCTCAGAACTCTGGTGTTTCCGAGAAAGAAACATCTTTCCAGTGTTCCGGTTTTTGTTGCTGACACCCAGAGACCACATAACCCAGATAGCCTGCTCTGGTCAGAGGGGCTTGTGTCTTTGGGCTTACCAGGACAATCACAAACAAAGAAACTGTTCTTAACTGGCTACCACCCCAGGGCTCAGTGAAGGAGAAGCAAACAAACTCACTTCCTACAGACATCCACTGAAGGAAGTCTATAGACATCCATTGAAAACTACTGCCTGGGAGTCTGGCTTCCAATTATCCTGCATCCAGATGCTGATGGAGGCATTTATTATAAATCTCAGTTTTAATATGTCTTCCCTTTTCAAGGTATACAACAAGGAATTTACCAATAAATTGAGTACATTTTCTAGCATTTAGATCAACTGATCTTTTTCCAATCAATAAATTGATATGAGAACATCTGCCATATATGATAATAGAATGGCCAGAATAGAAAAGAAATAGATAAATCATTTATCATGTACTAAGTGCCTGCTCTCATCCCTCCCTAGGCTTCTTATCTCTTTTTAATTCTCTGTAGCATCTAATTACCCTGACGTGTATACTTATGAATTTGTGCATTGTGTGAGATTGTAGAATTTCTTTTGCTCAGTCTTGCTTCCTACACCTAATATGCTGCCTGACACAATATACATTCAATGACTATCTCTTAAATAAGTGAGTAGGTAAATAAAAACTGAGCAAATAATGACACATAGTTGAGTGCAGAACATGGTTATGGGGCTATAAATTCCTGAGGGAAAACCATGCAGACCATTTATTAGAGTGAAGGGATAAAAATCTTAATCAGAGTCAGATATAAGCCTCATTAATCTCAGTGGTGCTGCCAGCAGTCTTTAAATAACTTGCTCCCAAGGTTTTCTTCAGCGCCAGCCTCACTTCTTTATTCCTAAGAGTGTATATCAGTGGATTCAGCACTGGAGTGACTGCACTATAGATGATGGCCACCATCCGGTCCTGAGTCATGGAAGTGGCTGAGGCAGGACGAATGTACGTGAAGCCTACAGGTCCATAGAAAAGACACACCACCGTGAAATGGGAGGCACAAGTGGACAAAGCTTTGTGGAGTATTCTGCAGGACTTATGCTTGAGCAGAAGGGAGTAAATAATATACAAGTAGGAGAGAAGCGTCAGGAAGAAAGCTCCCATAGATACGCTGCCTGTGACAACAGAAAGAAGCCATTGGTTGAGCAGTGTGTTACTGCAGGCCAGTTCCAAGAGGGGCTTGACATCACAGAAGAAGTGATTGAGCTCTTGAGAGCGGCAAAAGTTCAGGCGTGCAGTCATGACAGAATGTACCAGAGCGTTAAAGATGCTGGTGATCCAGGCCACGGCTGCCAAGAGAATACATACCTTGGGGTTCATGATGACAGGGTAACGAAGTGGGTTGCAGATGGCAGCGAAGCGATCAAAAGCCATAACAGCTAGTAAGATGGCCTCTGTGCTTCCCAGAAAGTGGAAGAAGTATAGCTGAGTGATACAGCCCAGGAATGATATAGCCCTGCGAGCGGAGAGGAGGTTTATAAGGACTTTGGGCAATGTCACTGAAGAGTAGCAGATATCCAGGCAAGAAAGGTTTCCCAGGAAAAAATACATGGGGGAATGCAGTTTGGGTTCCAAAATCGCAATCACTAATATAGCTCCGTTTCCAACCAAGTTTATCAAGTAAATGATTAAGAAAATCACAAAGAAGAAAGGCTGCAGCTGCTGAACACTGGTCAGGCCAAGTAACAGAAACTCATTTACTGTAGTGACATTCTCCATTGCTTTGGGGAGCAAATGTAATGATGACAGTGAGGTAGTTTTTTTGAATTTTACACTGTGGGAATTAAGTGAAGCAAGTTTATTATTTGGAAAAGCCAAACGGTGAGCTCCAGTGTGGAGAATATTTAGAAGTGGTAAATAAACAGCTTTACCACTCCTAAATATGAGTCAAACATCTTTTTATCACTTCAGAATTTATCATGTACTAATAAAAACAGCTTATAATGAGTAAGTCAGATATAGATAAAAGACACTTTTTTAAAGCACAAAATGTAAAACATGATTATATCTTATTTACAACATTAGAATTAGAGGTTAGAAAAAAAATTAGAGGCTAGAAAAATTTAAAACATACAAAGGAAATAACTGTTCAGCTTATGATTCTCAGTTCTGGCAGTAAAAGTGATATAGCCTAGTGAGGATTTCTTCTTTTCTCCTAAGATATTTTAAAGCCTCAGGAAATTAACGCATCCTTCCTAGAAGCCTAAACTTTCAGCAAAACTAAGAAACATAAAATCCAGAATCTTCAAATATTGTGTTTAAGCAGAGGGAATAAAAACAGCAGTTAGCATCAGTAGTCACAAGACTGCAGCACAGTGGTGGGTTTGTGTGTGTAGCTGAGAAAAACTTGAAAGAATAAAAAGTGTTAACAGGAAGAGAATTTTGAAAACATTCCCGATTTTTCAGGCCTAGGAAAAAATGCCCTACCTTTATTGGGAATTTCTACGAGAGGAGGAGAATTAGAACAAGATAAAGCATAAGCATTGAAAGAGAAAGGAAAAATATATATTAAATGCTTTGCCATTTGTAAAAAATAATCACCACCTTATTAACAGAAGAGGGAGCCCTTGAATTGAGGAATGGAAAAACCACCTGGTAGACCCCCTCCCTGGTGGCTCAGATGGTAAAGAATCTGCCTGCAGTGTGGGAAAGATCCCCTAGAGAAGGGAATGGCAACCCACTCCAGTATTCTTGCCTGGAGAGTACCATGGACAGAGGAGCCTGGTGGGCTACAGTCCATGGGGTCGCAAAGAGTCAGACATGACTGAGCAATTAAGCAGCAGCCTACCCACCCTCACCATACTAACATTCCCCTGCTAACAACTGGTCCAGAATATCACAACCCAATGTAAGCTCCCAATAAAATAGTTTCAAAAGTTGATAGAAATAATGAAGAGTACAGTTCACAATCCTAATAGAAGTTTTTCTATGGACTTCCCTCCTAGCTCAGTCGGTAAAGAATCTGCCTGCCATGCAGAAGACATGGGTTTGATTCCTGGATCTGGAAGATCCCCTGGAGAAGGAAATGGCAACCCACTCCAGAATTCTTGCCTGGAGAATCCCATGGACAGAGGAACCTTGCGGGCTACAGTCCATGGGGTTGCAAGAGTCAGACACGACTGAGTGACTTTCACTACTACTTTCACTTCACTCACTAATAGAAGTTTTTAACATCTCTCTCTATATATGCCTTATAGAAAAAGCAAAAAAAAAAGTAAGAATATAAAAATCTGAAAAACATAATTTACAAATTTGATTGATATATATAAACAGCTCAGTAAGAAAAGAATTCACACCCACATAAAAAGTAAAATACAGATGGAGAGAATTTATCACTACACTAAAAATATACACTAAAGGAAGTTCTCTAGTCAGTAAGAAAAGATCCTAAGCAGAAGAACGGAAATGCAAAAAGAAGTGAAGAATATCAGAATGGGTATGTGTCTGTATACATGTAAGGAAAAATTGACCCACTAAAAGTGAAAAATTGACCCACTAAAAGTGAAAAATGACTATACAAGGCAATAATGACTATGACTTGTGGATGTTAATACTATGTAGAATAGAATACACAAATGGAAAAAGAAAAGAATTCACATTATTTTTAATGGCACATTAAACATTTACAAAATCAAGATAGGTTGAGGTGTTTTTTTTTCCCAGCATCAAAAATTTTAATAGATTGAGTCATTCAAAGAATATGCTTTGACTATGGTAAATTTTTTAAAAAGTAAGAAAAAGATATCCAAAAATGCACTAAATGCTTGAAATAAAGCAACACACAGCTAAATAATTCATAAAGGGAAAATCCAAATAGATTTTCTTTAATATTTTAACCAAATCATAATGAAGATGAGACATAACAAAACTTTTAGTATGTAGTTAAAGAAATAAACAGAGAGATGTTATGTCTTGAATTCATATCTTAAAAAGAAGAAATATTAAAAATCAGTACTCTAAAGGTGTATTTCAAAAAACTAAATGAATGAATGAATAAAACCAGCACCTCAAATCTAAAGAAAGCAAAAGAAAGGAAATAATGAAAATAAAAACATAAATCATTAAAATAGAAAAGAAAAGTGCAATAAAGTCAATAAAGTGAAAACTTAGTTATTTGAAAAGATTGTGAAAGTGATAAACTCCTGTAAGACTTAAAGAAAGAGTGCTCAAAATATCAATTTAAAAGGTAATATGGCAATGGATATTATCAATGTCAAAAATTATAGAAGATCTTTATGAGCAAATTTATGCCAATAAATTTAACAATCTAGATGACATTTACAAATTACTTCAAAACAAAAGTAAATTATTAAAACTAACAGTAAAAGAAAGAAAATTTGAATAGTTTGATATCTATATAGGAAACTATAGCTGCTATTTAAGACCTTCCCCAAAAGAAAATGCCAAATCCAGATTTCTACCAAATAGTTAATGAAGAAATAATAATTTACACATAGTCTCCTAAAGAAAGAAAAAAAGAATACTTCTCAACTTCTTTTATAAGGCTAACATAACCTTGATGAAAGTAGTGAAAGTCACTCAATCATATCTGACTCTTTGTGACCCTATGGACTATACATTCCATGGGATTCTCCAGGCCAGAATACTGGAGTGGGTAGCGTTTCCCTTCTCCAGGAATCTTCCCAACCCGGGTCTCCCTCATTGCAGGCAGATTCTTTCTTACTTCCCACAAGGGAAGCCCAAAGCCCCCCAAAAAGAATACTCTCAACTTCTATTATAAGGCTAGCATGACCTTGATACCAATACTTGAAAAAGGACTTAACAGAAAGGAGATGTGCAGATTACCCTGTTTCATGACTACAGATGCAAAATTCCTTTCTCACTGTCTCTTATGTGACTCTGTGCAAATCACCATCATCACTCATTTGAATTATTGGAATGATCTTATTTCCACTCTTGTCCAGTCTCCTATTCTCAAGGCAGCATCCGGGATTATTCTGTTAAATATGTCTAATGATTTAAGCTTCCAGTTCTACTCTATCCCTGGATTACTCAGCCACATTGATCTCTATGTTGTTCCTAAAACACTGACTACATTCTCATCTCAAGGTCTGTGCACCAGCTCTCTACTTGTATGAAGCATTCTTATACTTAATAAATTCATGTTTAATTCCCACATCTCTTTCAGACCTTTGCCCTACAGCTACACCCTCATCTGAATTTCTCTGATTGTTTTGTTCAGTCATTAAGTCCTGTACAACTCTTTGTGACCTGATGGGCTGCAACATGCCAGGCTCCTCTGTCCTCCACTATCTCCTGGAGCTTGCTCAAATTCAGGTTCATTGAGTCGGTGAGTCTATCTAACCATCTCATCCTCTGTCACCCTCTTCTCTTGCCCTCCATCTTTCCCAGGATCAGGGTCTTTCCCAGTGAGTCAGCTCTTCACATCAGGTGGCCAAAGTATTGTAGCTTTAGCTTCAGCAACAGTCCTTCTAGTGAAGAGTCAGGGTTAATTTCCTTTAGGATTGACTGATTTGATCTCCTTTCTGTCCAAGGGACTCTCAAGAGTCTTCTCCAGATTAAATTACAAAAAAAAAAAAAAAGCATATCCTTTCTTACTATGTTGTTATCAATGGCACTTATCTTAATCTGCTGTACTGGATTTTATTAAATATGTTTTGCAGTGTCAAACACACACACACAAAACTATTGTCTATTTTATTCACTACTGCAACCCAGCACCTAAAACAGTGTCTGGAACATTTTTTTGGTGCTCTCTCTATACTTACTGAATTAGCTACTGGATTGTGATTATCTGTTCAATCATTATCAGCTACAAAAAACTATCCTCAAAAGGTCAGATTTGTCTTCTTTTAAACATTCTCACCTACAATCTATCCATACTATTCTCCTGAATGTGATGCTATACTCACAAAAGACTCTTTCAGTTTATCAGAGGACATGGCAACATAGAAAGTGAGCAATGAATATCTGTGATTAAGTAAATAACTTTTAGCCATATAGGGCCCGTTTTAGCAATTCGTTTTTGTCATGGACTGTTCTCAAAGACACTTGTGAGTCTTAATGATTAATTGCTGTCTATAAACTGAAGGGTTAATAGGGTAGCAGAGATGTGCCTGCAAACGGGTCTCTCTGCTCAGGCTGAGCGTCCTTGCATACGAGGCATTCTGCCAAAGAGTCTGGACACAGCCTTGAGTTTAATGGTCCCTTGCAAACGAGGGAGCATTCCCTTCTTGAGATAAGAGGGAGATGAGGGCTTTGTGCAGACTCTTCAGTAGACAGAGATTTCACTCCCCTTTGCTGTACGATAACATGTATGCACCTGCACTGTACTGAAAAGGCTTATTCTTACAGTCTGGAATTCTGCCTAAGGAGGGCTGTATAATAATAAACGGCAATTAGTTTGCCCAGTTCTGTTCCTCTGGCCAGAGTGGTGTCCTGTCTGTCTCTTGTATGTCTTGTATGTTCTGTGTCATTTCACTCGTAATCCCCAGTAATCTACATCTGGAGCCCAACGTGGGGCTCGAGTGAAACCGAAAGAGGTAAGAAACCCCGGGGGGATTTTAGATCCATAGCAGGGGAGCTTTCAGAAACATGGGGAATTGCTCACCCTAGCGGAAAAAATTGCTAGGTGAATTCTTGTACATAATCATGGGGAATTCTTCACCCTAGCAGATGGGAACTTGCAAAAGTTCATGGTTCAAAAAACCATGGGGAAATCCTGCTAGGAAGAAATGAATGTTCATTATGGGCACAATATGTGAATTTATATATTAAATCATGTGACAAAATTTATGTAATGCTATAACACAGGCTTTGACTTTGCTATCTACTGATAATGAGACTAAATCTAATGCTTTAATGAAGGAAGAGGCAATTTATGAGGATATGCCAAATGTTGGTGGAATTTCTGCATTGCCTAAAAGTAAGGATACAAATAAGCCTCCTTCCGGAAATGGTGAAACATCTGATAGTTCAGAATCAGATTCGGAGGCTTCTTCGGTTTCGTCAGAGGAGGGCAAAGAGATTAAAGAAATGACCCATCTATTCTGGGAATAGTGGAAATCCCGTAAGGAGGAGAAAAAATCTACACCTCTGCTCCTCCTTGTGCTTCTCTTCTCCCCACTGCGGTTGATCGGCCCTATGTGGGCAGGGAACATTGTCAGTTCTCCTTTCCTTTGTCTATGCCTCATGATGATGACTTGTCTGCTCCCCCTGGTGGGTTTATTGATCCTCCACAGTTGTTTCCCATTCAGAGACAGCAGGATGGCAATGTGATAAATGTTCAATATGCTCCTTTGGAATATAAATTTTTTAAAGATCTTAAAGCTGCAGTAGTGCAGTACGGTCCTCAATCTCCCTTTGTTTTGGCTATGTTGAAATCATTGGAAAAAGGCAAATTAATCATTCCGTTAGATTGAGAATCTATTGCCCAAGCTGTCTTGGAGGGCTCTCAATGGTTGCAACTTCGTAGCTGGTGGGAAGAAGAAGCTAGAAAGCAGGCTCAGATTAATAAGGGACAAAATCCCCCTGGTCCTCTCGAGGACAAACTAATGGGAGAGAGCCAATATTGGGCTTTAAGAGAACAGGCTAAATATTCTGATCAGGACTTACAACAAGTCTGCCAAGTCTTTTTACAAGCATGGCGCAGTGTAGTGCCTACTGGCCAAGCCCAGCCCTCCTTTGTTAAAACAATGCAAGGCCCTAATGGGCCATATACTGATTTTCTGGCAAGATTGAGGGTAGCTGTGGAACAGGCTGTAGGGAGGGATGAAATCTCAGGGATATTATTACAAACTTTGGCATTTGAAAATGCAAATCCTGAATGCAAGCGTATACTGGGACCTTTAAAGGGACAGGGTGCATCTATAGCTGAATATATCAGAGCCTGCTCGGGAGTAGGAGGAACTGAGCATCAGGCTAATGTCTTTGCTACAGCCTTGGCCAAGGTTATGAGACCACCAAAGGGAGGTAACTGCTTTCATTGTAAAAGACCTGGTCATAAAAAAAAAAAAAAAAAAAGAGTGTCAAAAATTAAAAGCTGATCAAGGTGCAATTCCTAAAGACAGATCTCTTGCTGAAAAAAATAAGACTCCTGGACTTTGCCATCGGTGTGGAAAGGGGTTTCATTGGACTAATGAATGCAAATCTAAAACAGATAAAATGGGCAACCCAATACCAGGAAACTATCCCGCGGGCCTGAGTCCTTGGGGCCCAGGAACAATACCGGGGACTTCTCCTCCTTGCCCTCCTCCCATTCCATCTGCCCCAACCCTGTTCCTTCTCAACAACCATTACGAGTCGATGCCCCGTTAAAAGGACCTCAGATGATGATTTCGGACTTAGGGAGTGCTACTTCAGGGAGTGTTACTGCTGATTTGCCACTAGCTGATAATGTTCTTTTGTCACCAGGGGGAGGCATTTATAAATTAAAAACAAATGTATTTGGACCACTGCCTAAAGGCACTTTTGGCTTGATATTAGGCCGTAGCAGCGCGGCTTTGAGAGGTTTAACCATAATTCCTGGGGTAATAGACTCTGACTATGTTGGGGAAATTTTAATTATGGTCTCTACTTCTACCACGCTTTCATTGTTAGCTGGGGAGCATATTGCTCAAATACTTCTCCTACCTTATCACCCCTTTTTGGCTCTTCCTAATGAACGAACAGGAGGATTTAGAAGTACTGGGCGACATATATTTTGAAAAATGCTTATTAAAGATTCTCGCCCTGTTCTCTCTTTGATTATACAAGGAAACAACTTTGAGGGCCTAGTAGATACAGGGGCAGATGTTTCAATCATTTCTTCTCAACAATAGCCCCAAGATTGGGAAAAAGAAAAAACCCTTTAATGCTGATGGGATTGGGCTCCATTGCAGACGTCTGGAAGAGTACCCATCCCTTGCAGTGTCAATTCCATAATGGAAGATCAGTGTTTGTTACCTTCTATATTGTAAATATACCTATTAATATATAGGGGAGAGATTCTCTCTCCTTTGGGGCCTTCTGTAACCATTCCATTGGAAAACTAGTGGCCACTGCTCAAATTCCTCGAGCACTCCCATTAAAATGGTTAACTAATACTCCTAAATGGGTTGAGCAGTGGCCATTACCACAAATGAAGCTCGAGGCATTAGAACAAGTAGTACAAGAACAACTCCAACTTGGTCATATAGAGCCCTCTACCTCACCCTGGAATTCTCCTGTTTTCGTTATAAAAAAGAAATCTGGAAAATGGAGAATGTTAACTGATTTACGAGAAGTTAATAAATGTATTGAACCTATGGGAGCCTTGCAATTAGGACTCCCCTCTCCAGCTCTTATTCCTCAGAATTGGTCCTTAATGGTGTTAGATCTTAAAGACTTGTTTTTTTTTTTACCATTCCCCTACAATTGCAAGATAGAGATAAGTTTGCTTTTACAGTTCCTGTTCTTAATCATGCTCAGCCTGTTAAGCGTTATCAATGGACAGTCTTACCACAAAAAATGATAAATAGTCCTACCTTATACCAAAAACTCTTAGCTCACTCTTTACAATCCCTTCGTCAAAAATACCCCAATTATATTCTATATCATTATAAAAATGATCTCCTATTGGCAGCTCCTAGTATTGTTAAACGTGATAAATTCTTTTTAAAAGTACAAGAGGCTTTGAGACTATACAATTTACAAATAGCCCCGAAAAAAATTCAAAAAGACTTTCCTATTTCATATTTAGAGACAATATTAAAACAACATAAAATTAGGCCCCAAAAGTTGCAAATTAAAAGAGACCATCTCAAAACCTTAAATGACTTTCAAAAGTTATTGGTAGATATTAATCGGCTACGCCCGGTACTTGGAATTCCTACTTATCAATTACGACATTTGTTTTCTACTTTAAAAGGAAATACAGCTCTGGATAGCCCCCGGACCTTAACCCCATTGACTTTACAGAAACTTCAATTTGTTGAGCAACGACTAAATGACGGCTTTTTGACTTACATGCGTCTCAACCTATTTCTTTTATCATATTTCATACCCCTTATTCCCCATCTGGTGTAATTGCTCAAGAAGAAGGATTAATAGAATGGGTTTTCTTACCTAACAGTTTTTCCAAAAAATTGACTATATATATGGATAAATTAGCCTTCCTTAGACAGAAAGGTCGCTATCATATTTTACAACTATCAGGATGTGAACCACACCAGATTGTTACTCAGTTAACAACTGCTCAAATATCTCGATGTTTACAATTTAATAAAAACTGACAAATTTCTCTTGCCTCATATCCTGGTTCGTTTTCTAATCATTATCCATCTTCTAAATTGATTGATTTTCTCCGGACTAACACTATGATATCTCATTCCCCAATTTCAGATGTTCCAGTTAAGGGACCCACTATTTTTACAGATGCAAATAAAAACACTGCTGGATATTGGACCCCGAAAAATTCCAAGGTTCTCCCCCATTCATTTTCTTCTATACAGCTCACTGAATTGTGGGCTATCTATTTAGTTTTGCAAGATTTTCCCCAACTTCCTATTAACATTGTTTCAGATTCTCAATATGCTGTTCCCTCCCCATGTCTCCCTTCCATTGACTCTTAAACAGTTATTGATAAATTGTTTTACCAAGTACAACAATTGTTTTTGCAGCTTCAGAGTTAATTTTCTTTACTCACATCCATGTGCATTCTGCCCTTCCTGGACCCTTATCATTTGGAAATGCTACAATTGATGCCTTACTTTATCCTTTAGAAGCAGCAAAACAAGAACATCTCTTACACATACCAACTCCAAAGGGTTACAAAAATCTCACACTATTACTCGAAAACAAGTTCAAAATATTGTCCATTCTTGTTCCATATGTGCACCCTTTGCTTTGCCATTTACCCCACCAGGTGTCAACATAAGAGGACTACAAGCAAATCAGATATGGCAAATGGATGTAATTTACATTTCTTCCTTCGGACAACAAAAATGTGTGCATCATACTATAGATACTTGCACACATTTTCAATGGGCCACTGCATTACATTCTGAAAAAGCTGACGCTGTTATTACTCATTTGTTATCTTGTTTTGCAGTTATGGGATTACCACTTGAATTGAAAACTGACAATGCACCTGCTTACCAATCCGCAAAATTAGCTCACTTTTTATCTCAATACCATATAACTCATACTTTTGGTATTCCTTATAATAGTCAAGGGCAAGCTATCATTGAAAGAGCTAATCATACCTTGCGTGATTATCTTGAAAAAATAAAAAAGGGGGAACAAGAGAGATTTATGAAACCTAAAGACATTCTGAATAAAACCTTACTTACCCTAAATTTTTTGAATGTTTGGAGCAAGGGAAATCTATCAGCAGCAGAGTTGCATTTTCAAGGGAAAGAAGAAGATAAGAAGATCTTGAATACGCCTATTTGGTATAAAGATAAAGAGAAAGGTTGGATCCCAGCATCCTTAATATATTTGGGACGAGGGTATGCTTTCATTTCTGTTGATAATTACAGGTTTTGGACCCAAGCAAGATTGATCGGAATCAGCAATGGTTAATCCCCTTGTTCAGAAATTTGAAGAGCTTACTATGCAGAGAAGCCTTACCTCCCGTACAAGGGAAGCAACACCTCCTACGTGGGGTCAAATGAAGAGGTTGACCCAGGAAGCAGAGAAGACATTAATGAAGGTGGGGCAACCTCTGAATCCTACCAATCTTTTGCTTGCCATGATGGCGGTGCTGACATGTCAGGTAATCGGCGTATCGGCAAGTAATCATACATATTGGGCATATATACCTAAACCCCCATTAGTAAGAGCAATTTCCCGGGGGGAACCAGAAGTGCAAGTGTGTACTAAAGAGACTGCCTTCTTTCCCCCGCCAGCTTGTGGGGAATAGAACAACTATCTTATCATAAACAACAATATAATATCAGTAATTCGACCATTGCATGGGAAGGTATTCCTTCATGTATGGGGGACACCCCTTTTGTCTGTCCACTAAGGAACATTCTCATCATTCTTATAATACATGGGGGGTAAAGTATAATAATTACCATTTTGCTACTTTCACTGTGCTTGTTTCCACTAGGGGATTTAGTACCTCGACAGAACCGATGGATACTCATAATGGAAAACACATGTCGCTATGTCCTGTTAACTTTTTCGTTCCTTCTCTAGAATCTTTGGAGTGGGAACGTTGCTGAGGTCATCGACCCTTTAAGGTCATGAATTACACTGGGGCCATCATTGTAGATTGGAGTCCAGATCATGGGCAATTCTTAGAAAAATGGTCAAATAAATCTCTAAGGTGGCATCGTGCAAATAGCACTTTGATGGGCAATGGTAATGAAACAGTTGAATGGCAGCAATTTGCACTTGTCCCTCCTCAGTTACAATTGCAAGGATATCCGCACATTCAAGGAGATATTTGAAAACTATGGGCGGTTTCTGGTAATCTCACTATCTGGTCAGGAAATTATACTTTGGACAGTGGTGACTCTTTGGGTCCATTCCATGTTAATTTACATGTTAATAAATCTTATTCTGCGATGGCATGTGTAAAATATCCTTTTGCATTGTTATATGGGAACTGGACCTGGAATGATACTGTGGGGTCTGTGTCATGTGATTATTGTAATTTAACTCAATGTGTAAATGTCTTGGTGGGAAGAATTTGAAAGACAAGCCTTTAACTCCAATTTCTCGCTAGTAATTGTTAAAGCTCGGACAGAAGTACGGTTGCCTATAAATCTGACTCAGCCCTGGTCAGATTCTTTTGCTGTTTCTCATCTAGTAACCGCTGTACAGACTTTGCTACACCGATCTCGACGTATGCTTGGTGTGGTCATTGCTTCGGATCGTCTCGCAGTCGCGTCAGTAACTGCAACAGCAGCTGTAGCAGGCCTTGCGTTACACCAAGGAATTCAAACAGCTGATTTTGGTCCGGACTGGCAAAAAGACTCTCATTTGTTATGGCAACAACAGTGAGATTTGGATGCACAACTTGCTACCAACGTGCTCAATCTTCAACCGTTTCCTGGCTTGGAGATCAATTGGCTGTTTTATCTACACGAAGTGTGTTGAAATGTGATTGGAATTCTTCTGTTTTGTATAACACCTGTACCATTTAACAAGAGCCCTTCAAGAGATTAACTGAGACATATAAATAAAAAGAGTTCTAGATGCTCATCATCTAGAGAGATTCCGCCTAGCCCCCAAGAGGTGGCCGGATAGCCAATGACGGGTAAGACCCTCAGAGGAGGGCAACCTAAGACAGGCACAGCTGCAAGAGGGGCTAGCGAGGCTGGAGGTTGGCCACCTACAGCTTTAAGTCTTGCTCTACAAAACATCAATACAAATGTCTCGAGGGCTTAAATAAAATAAAAAAGGGGGAGATGAAGGGTTAATAGGGTAGCAGAGATGTGCCTGCAAACGGGTCTCTCTGCTCAGGCTGAGCGTCCTTACATACGAGGCATTCTGCCAAAGAGTCTGGACACAGCCTTGAGTTTAATGGTCCCTTGCAAACGAGGGAGCATTCCCTTCTTGAGATAAGAGGGAGATGAGGGCTTTGTGCAGACTCTTCAGTAGACAGAGATTTCACTCCCCTTCGCTGTATGATAACATGTATGCACCTGCACTGTACTGAAAAGGCTTATTCTTACAGTCTGGAATTCTGCCTAAGGAGGGCTGTATAATAATAAACGGCAATTAGTTTGCCCAGTTCTGTTCCTCTGGCCAGAGTGGTGTCCTGTCTGTCTCTTGTGTGTCTTGTATGTTCTGTGTCACTTCACTCGTAATCACCAGTAATCTACAATAAACAGTATTTAAAATTTAAGAAATTACATTATTGGTGAAAGAAAACAAAAATCTAGGAGCTGCACTCCATGAATATGGATATAGAAGAAATATTCTAAATGGAGTTGGGAGAGAAGTGATTAATCTCAGGAGTCATAAATATAATTGAAGGACATTATTACCTATGCATATATCAGAAACTGGGGATGTACTCAAGTGAAAATATTAATACTTAAGTAAGTACTTCATACAGAGTTTTGAAAATTATTACATTTTTCCTGGATAATAGCACCATCCATCTTCCACTAAAAATCATACTATTGCAAATTTATGTAATTATATAAACAGTAGGTAAAATCTAACATATTGTTTGACTAGAACTAGAACCTGTCATTTTTGTATAATTAATTTGGACATATATTAAGGTATTACTCATGTAATTTTTTTTTCTACTTCACTTTCTTCTTCTCTTTATATTTTCTCTAATTCTCAGTAACACACACACCCACCTACACACACCCACACCCATACCCACACACCACTAAACAGATATAGGCACTCAGACATTTAATTAAAACGTAGACTTAACTTGATTACAATCAGAGTCTACCCTGAAACAAATAACAAACAACCAAAAAACAAAACAAAAATGTACACACACATAGACTGAGAAATTCAAAGCTTTACTTGCTAATGATTTGTGCCGTGAACCCACCTGCTCGTCCACTCTGTAATTTTCACAGCTTAGATTCAAAGAATTTTCCCCATTTACTTTCACTTGCTTTTTCCAATTATATTAACGCCCTTTCTTCAGAAAATTATTCCTCTAATCTAAGCTCACTTTTCTTCTGTTTACTCTCAGCCAATTTGTCCTACACATCTGTCTTTACATACTTTATAATAAAATAAAATTTTGGCTCAAAAAGGATATCCAAAAATCAGAGATCAGCTGTGTTTACTGTCTACCTGAATAAGATCATCAGAGATAGTTCCAGCTGTTCAAAACTCTTACACCCATTTTATTGCAAGCAACCTCTATCTAGATGTGAGACTGAATCTCAGCAAATCCATCTTTTATTTGAGAGAACAAACAGACTAAATCCTGTATAAACCTCCCTGGGGGTATCTGGACATTAATGTCTTGGGATTTTCTCTCTAGAGACTTATTTTCTCCATATTTCTCTTCCATAAGTATCAATTTATACCCTTTTTTGGTGTGCTTGTGAAGTCACTAGATTAATTCTTTAATAGTAAATTTGGGGCAGAGCCTTTGGCTGATCATGAGCAAAAGGGAGTGATGAGAATATAAAAGAGAAGAGCTAGCTCTATCCTTCAAAAGTCTAACACCTTGTAAATGCAAAAAAAAAGTGATAACAGTTAGAGCAATATAATAAAAACTAAAAATATGAATTATAAACTGAATTCCACAGATACAGAAAAGGGAAGGATTTGGGGAAATGATAAACAAACAGGAAAGAATAAACAATGGGAATAAGTTTGTTTAATTTACATTTTTATGTATGGGATCTTTGAAGTATTGCAAAAAATCTAAGGTTATTGTTTGTACTATTATGATAAATATCCTTTCTGAAGATAAGGGAAATTATATATTTTCTGTTTTCTTTCTTTCTCTTTTTTTGGTCACATTATGTGGCTTACAGAATCTTAGTTCCCTGACACCAGGGATTGAACCCAGGCCACAGCTGTGAAAGCTCTGAGTTCTAACCACTGGTGCTATGCTTAGTTGCTAAGTCATGTCTGACTCCTTGCAACCCCATGGACTGTAGCTTGTCAAGCTCTTCTGTCCATGGAATTCTCCAGGCCAGAATACTGGAGTGGATAGCCTTTCCCTACTCCAGAGGATCTCCCCTACCCAGGGATCAAACCCAGGTCTCCCACATTGCAGTTGGATTCTTTACCAGTTGAGCCACCAGGAATGTACAATAAATGTAAGAAGGACAGTGACAAAGGAAGACAACTTTTAGATAAATGCTGAAAGTGAGAGAACCACAAGTCAATGGATAGTTAGTTCACCATAAGACAAAACAAAATTTAAGAACAATAAATTAACTGAAAAATATATTTGATATGTTTGAATATATTTGGGATTCCCTGGTGGCTCAGACGGTAAAGTCCGCCTGCAGTGTGGGAGACCTGAGTTTGATCCCTGGGTTGGGAAGATCCCCTGGAGAAGGAAATGGCAATTCACTCCAGTATTCTTGCCTGGAAAATCCCATGGAGAGAGGAGCCTGGCAGGCTAAATCCTTAGGGTCGCAGAGTTGGACATGATTGAGCAGCTTCTGTTCACTATATTTGATATGGAGGTTAAAATACCAAAAAAAGTGTGCACAAGTAGAGACAAGCACATCGTAGTTTTACTTATGCTCAAAAGATTCAAATTAACTTTTTATTTAGATATAGTTTCAAATGTATAGAATATACAGAAGCATTTCAGGAATAAGAAGAGAACCCCCCCAATCCATTAATCCTTTACCCAGATTAATCTATTGTTAACATTTTGTCCCACTTATCATTGAATTCAGTACTGCTAGCAAGAAAAAACAGATTGCATGGGTTATACAGATAATTTTCTATATTTATCATGAGAGAAAAAGAAACACTACACTTCGAGGGAAATGAAGTTTGAAAGTTGCTACTTTTTCTCCCACAGCTCTCAGGGCCTTTCTGATATCCTTATTCCTCAAAGTATAAATGATGGGGTTTAGCATAGGGGTCACCACACTGTACAGTACTGAGATCAGTCGGTCTTTTGCCAATGAGTAAGATGAGATGGGCCGCACGTATGTGAAGATGGAGCTGCCATAGTAGAGAAGGACAATGACCAGGTGGGAGGCACAGGTAGAAAAGGCCTTTTGTCTCCCCTCTGAGGAGCGGATCCTCAAGATGGTGGAGATAATGTAGAGGTAGGAAAGGATGATAGCTAGGAAAGGAGCCCATCCAATGAAGACCCCAACGATGAGTAACACCAACTCATTGACAGAAGTGTCCCCACAAGACAAGATCAGCAAAGGGGGGATGTCACAGAAGAAATAATTAATCTCGTTGTTGCCACAGAAAGGCAGGCGGAACGTCAGTACTGTATGCACCACTGAGTTGAGGAAACCACCAGTCCAGCAGGAGGCTGCTAACTGGCTGTATAGGACCTTGTTCATAATAACTGAATACCTTAAAGGTTTACAGATTGCAATGTAACGATCATATGCCATGGCTGCCAGGAGGAGACATTCTACCCCCACAAAGAAAAGGAATGCAAAAAGTTGAGCCACACAGCCCCCATAGGAAATACTTTTCTTCTTTGATAGGAGATGCACCATCATCTGGGGGACATTAGTGGTGGTATAACAGATATCAAGAAAGGCCAGATTCCTTAAAAAAAAATACATGGGGGTATAGAGTCGTATATCAACCAATGTTACCCAAATAATGAAAATATTTCCTCCCAGGGTACAGAGATAGATCATAAGAAATGTGGTAAAGAATAAAAGCTGCACATCGTTTAAGTCAGAGAATCCTAAGATGATAAATTCAGACAGAGTGTAATTTTCTCCTTCCATGATGTTTTCTCTCGGAAATCGAGAAAGAAGCAGTACAGATTGCAGTATTCATGTGCTGCAACAGCAGTAATCTACAAAACAAGAACATATAACTTTATAGATAAAATAATCATCAGAAAATATCAGGAAAAGAACACTCAAATTTAGAATCCATGACAAGTTACAGTGCTGTACTGCAATCATCACATAAGCCTTCGACACACACATTTAAACTTTTCCTATAGGACCCATCTCTTACAGAATATCAGCAACACCTTTACAGGAAAAAGTAAATATTTTAAAAGTCTATGTGCAGCATAAGACCTATTTATGTAAATAGGTCTTGGCAAGCCCGTTTCCTAACACCTCGTTGTGTCTTAGAGATGACTGGTAAATATCCATCACATAATTTGTTTCAAGAGTTGTGGGGTTATTTGAGTTTCTCCTTGTGATGCCTCCTTGTCTTCCTTGCACACTTAGAGATTGGTTTTTATGGTTTTTATTTAAGTTATAGTTTAAAAAAATGAAAGTGGAATAGAAAATTCCAAAAACAAGATAGTTCCAGAATGTGACACCAGGTACTTTGATAAAACTTTATCTTAAAAAACAATAGTTGACACTAGTAAGCATATCCTGGAACAGACTCTTACAAACCATGACACTAAGACTTGAAGATGACACTGTTATCAATGAAACTAGTTATTGAAACCACTCTCCAGTGCTCTAAATTTTGTCATACAATTTCCCTGGTGGTCCAGTGATTAGGACTTGGAGTTTTCACTGCTGTAAAAGTAAGACCAGGCAAATAAATAAAAATTTTAAACAATAATTTTGTCTCATTTTAGCCTCAAATATCGTGATGCTGGTGGTTTAGTCACTAAGTCCTGTATCTGCATTCAGAGCAGGAAATTTAAAAGTCAAACTTCTCTCTCTTTAACTGGTATGGTCACCAACAACAACCTTAGCCGATAAGAGAAAACTTGAAACAAACAAGAGAACACGTCTCACAACAAGTCAGAATACCTGGGTTCCCTCCTCAGTTTTACAATCCACTAGATGTTTGAACACGGGAAGATCATTTTAATTTTCTGATTCCCTGTTGAGTCATATGTGATGTGAAAGTTGCTCAGTCATATCCAACTTTTTGCAACTCTGCGGCCTATACAATCCACAGAATTCTCTAGGCCAGAATACTGGAGTGGGTAGCCGTTCCCTTCTCCAGGGGATCCCATCGTTCCCAACCCAGGGACTGAACCCAGGTCTCTTGCATTGCAGGCAGATTCTTTACCAGCTGAGCCACAGGGGAAGCCCTGAGTCATATGGAAAATTATGATAAACTCTGTCTCCAAAATTCCAGAAAAATATTTATGTATTATGATGTAAAAGTAACAGTTTTAGTTTGACCAGTGATCCATTCTGATTGCTTAGAATGATGAAGAAACAAAAATGTTTAAAAATCAATTTCTCATCAATGGTTTTGGCGATGTGATATCACAATTAACGATCTCAGTAAATTATCCTATCCTATAGCATACTTAATTTACTGAGATCGTTAATTGTGATATCACATTGCCAAAACCATTGATGAGAAATTGATTTTTAAACATTTTTTTTTTGTTTCTTCATCATTCTAAGCAATCAGCACGGAGAAGGAGATGGCACCCCACTGCAGTACTCTTGCCTGGAAAATCCCATGGATGGAGGAGCCTGGTGGGCTGCAGTCCATGGGGTCGCAAAGAGTCGGACACAATTCAGCGACTTCCCTTTCACTTTTCACTTTCATGCATTGGAGAAGGAAATGGCAGCCCACTCCAGTGTTCTTGCCTGGAGAATCCCAGGGAGAGGGGAGCCTGGTGGGCTTCCGTCTATGGGGTCACACAGAGTCGGACACTACTGAAGTGACTTAGCAGCAGCAGCAGCAGCATGATCATAGCATATTACAACTCAAAGAGTAAATTTGAAATAAAACACTGAGCAAAATATTGCTGAGACAGCACTGGCTTTGATGGGACATTAGCCCATTGTCCTTTCCCATTTCTGTCTTTTTCCAGATTCATGAAAAGTTTGAATTACTCCAACTCAGATACTTATGACAAAGATCAAATTTATAAACATTTCCACACAAAATAAAGGATAATTTAAAACTTGGATCTGTTGGACAAGGGATAAAATTTTGTATATATTATGTGCTTAAAATTGTCAAAATAAAAAAAATAGAAAAAAACAAACAAACAAACAAAATGGGTAAGAAAGCAACATAGTATCCATGGTAATAATCAGTAACTTTTAATTTCTAATTATTTAGTTTTATTTCTATTATATAGTTTTCTCTTCCTAGGTTGGCCAAACTGTTTCCAAAACACATCCTAGAAATATGTTTTGGTTTAAGGCCCAAAGAACAAACATCAAGGAAATATTAATGAAAATGAGATTAAGACTGAGAGTCTTATTTCAAAAAATCATGAGATTAAATACACTTAGTAAATGTAAATTATTTTATTTCTATTTAATTTCCTGGTACCCATGCATCATTCCAGTATCATGAAAAATAAGCTTTCCATGAAGAAAAGCTCTCATGAGCTAGTCTAGAGGTGGTAGTACTTGGCTGAATTCTGTCTCAGTGGAGAACTGAATGGAAGACAGAGAAATAGTAATCCCAAGAGTTCAGTACTAGAACTAAGATAAAATATAAACCGGCTTTCAGAATTCCTATCAATATTAAAGTGAAGGATTTAATATGAATTCATTTATACAACAAACCCTTCTGTGGATCATCTGACCATTGTATCCAGTATACAAATAAGAAACTTTTGTTTTGGAAAAGCTCTATTTTGGAGAATGGTTTGTTTGGTGTTACTTGACCCTATGTTGCTGTTTTTATAGAGTGTTCAGATAAGCGAAGGAAAAACTCTACAATAGAGTATTTCCCTTTAATTAATGAATCCTCTAGAGATGATAACACTGTACATATTAACTGAAAAATCATGAAAAAGGTAGAAATCTTGAGAAAACCTTTTTTTAAGGCTTTTATCTGCTGTACCACCGCTATCCATCTCCTCTCTTACATTGAAATCAAAGTCGGGACTAAGCATGGCTATTTATATAATCAGTGAGCAATACTGAGTCTAAGGCATGGTACTTGGTGCTGAAAATTCAATGCAGTATTTTGGACCATCTCTTATGGAATATACAGAATGGGAATTCCAGCTCCAACTGGGAAGGAACCTTTAAAAGTCATCTAGTCTGGCCACTGAAATACCCTATATAGATGTTTTGCTGTGCTGTTCTTAGTTGCTCAGTCATGTCTGACTCTTTCCAACTCCATGGACTGTCACCCACCAGGCTCCTCTGTCCATGGGGATTCTCCAGGCAAGAATACTGGAGTGGGTTGCCATGCCCTCCTCCAGGGGAATCTTCTCAACCCAGGGATTGAACCCAGTCTCTGGCATTGCAGGATCATTGTTTGCTATCTGAGCCACCAGGGAAGCCTTATATTTTGCAAGGTGATAATCCAATCTAAAATTGTATACTGTATTGATGGGAGATGTAAACTCTGTAAAGGGAGGCTATTCCATCTTTAGACAAATCCAAGTATTAGAAAAAAATTTTGATCATTGTGGGTTTTTTTGGCTGAGCCACGTTTTAGTTGTGGCATGTGGGATCTTTAGTTGCAGCATGTAGTATCTAGTTCCCTGACCAGGGGTCAAACCCTGGCCCCCTGCATTGGGAACAAGGACTTTTAGCCACTGGATCATCAGGGAAGTCCCTGGCCACTGTGTTTTATTACTGGAAGAATGGTTACACCTACCAGCTGTGTGAACACAAAAAATGCAGCTATTCCACCCACTTAGTAGCTCTGTGACCATGAATGAATTATAAAGCTCTTCCTCCCTAAATGAAAATAATGATATCTTCCTCATCAGAGAATTGTGACATTAAATGAAGTAATGCATTTAGCACTTAACCTAGTGTGTAGTATATAAAAATAACAATGAATGATATATATTATTATTGTTATTTCACATATTTGGTTTTAGGTCTGAATTCTGAAACCACAGGTAAAGTTTGGTCTCTCTTCTTCATGAAGGACTTTGCTATATGAAACTTTTGACTCTGGACTAAAATATATTTCGTCTTTGTTTCTCACATAATATGGATTTGACAATAATCATTTATGCCAAACCATGCCGAACTCTTTTATCATCCAGTAGGACTTTTACCTTTTCACTGTCATGGACTGAATGACATGTCTCTTATTAAAATAACTAACAATATTGGCAGAACAGATGAATCAAACACTTTGGAGAGCCAAGGACCTTTCCTGTAGCTAAAAAATGACATTGCTGAAGGAAGCTACACAGTTTACAGACACTTGAGCTGCCCCACACACCCAGAGACAGGATGGACATCTTATTGTCTCCTACAGATAAAGCTCCATGAGATCTTTCATTTCCTTGTTCTTAACTATTCCCTACTGTTTTCCAAAAAGGGTGATTGAAGAAAAACAATAAATCTAAGTATCAGGCTGAAATAAGAAGTAGGGAGATGGGGGAAAAGGAGGCAGAAGAAGAGAAGAATAAACAAACAAACAAACAAACAAAGAAAAAAAAACAAAAAGAAAAACACTTACTTGTAATAGAAAAGAGAACATGAGAATAGATGTTCAAATTCAAATTTCCAAAACCTGGTATGAGGCTTCTTTTATGGACTCTTGGAGTGACAGACTTCTTGTCCCTGGAGTTTTTATGCTGTTAGAAACTTTTAACAAGAGCCCAGCATCCCTAATTAAATGCCGATGCTCTGGGTGTTACAGAAGCAGGATGTGCTGCTTTAGGGAGTTGAAACAGAAAAGTCTCGGATAAATGGTAATGCTTCATGGCGATTTTGTAAGAGCGCTCCTCAGAAGAGACTGACTTAGGAGACTTTTAAGCCTTTAGACATTCCTGTTCCAATCATGTTTATTTGCTACCACTATCCAACTGGCAATGAAAACAAATTGAGGTCCCCATAAGTTTTGAACATTTCTAGGATCACACAGAATGAAGGTCCAAGACTCTTTTTCTCTCACTCGGGTATCTGGCCTAATCTCACCTTCAAATTAAAAATATCTTCACTTTAGCTGGTAAACACTCATCCATCTTTGCTTGAATACAGATCATGAAGAATGAAATTTAAGGTTAATAAATTATGGCTTGTCTTCTAAGTAGCTGGGAATCAGTTAAGAGTTTAAATGAAAAGAGTGATGGGGATAGGGGGGAACACAACAATAGAAAATTATCCAAGGATTCTATGCAGATTTTTCCTAAATATAAATTCTAGAGACAAAAAAAAATAATTTGGAAGTTAATGCAATGATATAATTGTGAAGTTAAGAAAGCTTGATTGTGAGGTGTAAGTGATGATACTAAAAAGGAAAGAAAAGGATAAAAATCAAAATCACTGTGAAGAAAAAAAAATATGTACATTTTGTGGTCATGTTTATTTTTCAGCCAAGGGGAAAGAAAAATTAAAAAGCGCTAAAGGTTAAAGCTTGGGTGAGGAATTTTGGAGAATGATAAAGTTATTGTCATAAAAAGGCATTCAGAGAAAAAGCTTATTTTGTCAAAGAAATGAATTTTAAATGACTCATGTTTTCTGGTTTATCAGGGCACTGAGATTAAATGAAAAATGTGTATAAGATATGAGCACAGTGATTATCACAGAGTGCTGAACAAATGTTAGCTCTTATTATTAATATTATTTTTCAAGCAGAAATCTCTAAAGAATGTTTTAATATATTAAACTGATACTCAAGAGTTAGATAATAACAATTCATGTTATGTGGAAGAAGATAACATTTGACTCATGAAACTAATGAAGATTACATAGCATGAAATAAAAAAACGAAGATCCAAATATCAAATTTTTGTTGACACCAAAATTTAGGGCATGAGAAAGAAAAATAAAGACAAAATTATAGGTAAGGACAAAAGCCATGTAGACAACAAAATTGACTTCCAGGTAACACATTTATCTCAGAAATGATTTTACTCTTTCTTTTTTTTTTAATTTTAATTTTATTTTACTTTATTTTACTTTACAATACTGTATTGGTTTTGCCATACATTGACATGAATCCACCACGGGTGTACATGCGATCCCAAACATGAACCCCCCTCCCACCTCCCTCCCCACAACATCCCTCTGGGTCATCCCTGTGCACCAGCCCCAAGCATGCTGTATCCTGCATCAGACATAGACTGGTGATTCGATTCTTACATGATAGTATATATGTTTCAATGCCATCCTCCCAAATCATCCCACCCTCTCCCTCTCCCTCTGAGTCCAAAAGTCCGCTATACACATCTGTGTCTTTTTTGCTGTCTTGCATACAGGGTCATCATTGCCATCTATCTAAATTCCATATATATGTGTTAGTATACTGTATTGGTGTTTTTCTTTCTGGCTTACTTCACTCTGTATAATCGGCTCCAGTTTCATCCATCTCATCAGAACTGATTCAAATGTATTCTTTTTAACAGCTGAGTAATACTCCATTGTGTATATGTACCACTGCTTTCTTATCCATTCATCTGCTGATGGACATCTAGGTTGTTTCCATGCCCTGGCTATTATAAACAGTGCTGCAATGAACATTGGGGTACATGTGTCTCTTTCACTTCTGGTTTCCTCGGTGTGTATGCCCAGCAGTGGAATTGCTGGGTCATATGGCAGTTCTATTTGTAAATTTTTAAGGAATCTCCACACTGTTTTCCATAGTGGTTGTACTAGTTTGCATTCCCACCAACAGTGTAGGAGGGTTCCCTTTTCTCCGCACCCTCTCCAGCATTTATTGCTTGCAGATTTTTGGATCGCAGCCATTCTGACTGGTGTGAAGTGGTACCTCATTGTGGTTTTGATTTGCATTTCTCTAATAATGAGTGATGTTGAGCATCTTTTCATGTGTTTGTTAGCCATCCGTATGTCTTCTTTGGAGAAATGTCTATTTAGTTCTTTGGCCCATTTTTTGATTGGGTCGTTTATTTTTCTGGAATTGAGTTGCATAAGTTGCTTGTATATTTTTGAGATTAGTTGTTTGTCAGCTGTTTCATTTGCTATTATTTTCTCCCATTCAGAAGGCTGTCTTTTCACCTTGCTTATATTTTCCTTTGTTGTGCAGAAGCTTTTAATTTTAATTAGATCCCATTGGTTTATTTTTGCTTTTATTTCCAGAATTCTGGGAGGTGGATCATAGAGGATCCCACTGTGATTTATGTCGGAGAGTGTTTTCCCTATGTTCTCCTCTAGGAGTTTTATAGTTTCTGGTCTTACATTTAGATCTTTAACCCATTTTGAGTTTATTTTTGTGTGCGGTGTTAGAAAGTGATCTAGTTTCATTCTTTTACAATTGGTTGACCAATTTTCCCAGCACCACTTGTTAAAGAGATTGTCTTTACTCCATTGTATATTCTTGCCTCCTTTGTCAAAGATAAGGTGTCCATATGTGTGTGGATTTATCTCTGGGCTTTCTATTTTGTTCCATTGATCTATATGTCTGTCTTTGTGCCAGTACCATACTGTCTTGATGACTATGGCTTTGTGGTAGAGCCTGAAGTCAGGCAAGTTGATTCCTCCAGTTCCATTCTTCTTTCTCAAGATTGCTTTGGCTATTCGAGGTTTTTTATATTTCCATACAAATCTTGAAATTATTTGTTCTAGTTCTGTGAAAAATATGGCTGGTAGCTTGATAGGGATTGCATTGAATTTGTAAATTGCTTTGGGTAGTATACTCATTTTCACTATATTGATTCTTCTGATCCATGGACATGGTATATTTCTCCATCTATTAGTGTCCTCTTTGATTTCTTTCATCAGTGTTTTGTAGTTTTCTATATATAGGTCTTTAGTTTCTTTATGTAGATATATTCCTAAGTATTTTATTCTTTTCGTTGCAATGGTGAATGGAATTGTTTCCTTAATTTCTTTTTCTACTTTCTCATTATTCGTGTATAGGAATGCAAGGGATTTCTGAGTGTTGATTTTATATCCTGCAACTTTACTATATTCATTGTATAGCTCTAGTAATTTTCTGGTGGAGTCTTTAGGGTTTTCCATGTAGAGGATCATGTCATCTGCAAACAGTGAGTTTTACTTCTTCTTTTCCAATTTGGATTCCTTTTATTTCTTTTTCTGCTCTGATTGCTGTGGCCAAAACTTCCAGAACTATGTTGAATAGTAGCGGTGAAAGTGGGCACCCTTGTCCTGTTCCTGACTTTAGCGGAAATGCTTTCAATTTTTCACCATTGAGGATAATGTTTGCTGTGGGTTTGTCATATATAGCTTTTATTATGTTGAGGTATGTTCCTTCTATTCCCGCTTTCTGGAGAGTTTTTATCATAAATGGATGTTGAATTTTGTCAAAGGCCTTCTCTGCATCTATTGAGATAATCATATGGCTTTTATTTTTCAATTTGTTAATGTGGTGAATTACATTGATTGATTTGCGGATATTGAAGAATCCTTGCATCCCTGGGATAAAGCCCACTTGGTCATGGTGTATGATCTTTTCAATGTGTTGTTGGATTCTGATTGCTAGAATTTTATTGAGGATTTTTGCATCTATGTTCATCAGTGATATTGGCCTGTAGTTTTCTTTTTTGTGGCATCTTTGTCAGGTTTTGGTATTAGGGTGATGGTGGCCTCATAGAATAAGTTTGGAAGTTTACCTTCCTCTGCAATTTTCTGGAAGAGTTTGAGTAGGATAGGTGTTAGCTCTTCTCGAAAATTTTGGTAGAATTCAGCTGTGAAGCCATCTGGACCTGGGCTTTTGTTTGTTGGAAGATTTCTGGTTACAGTTTCAATTTCTGTGCTTGTGATGGGTCTGTTAAGATTTTCTATTTCTTCCTGGTTCAGTTTTGGAATATTGTACTTTTCTAAGAATTTGTCCATTTCTTCCACGTTGTCCATTTTATTGGCATATAATTGCTAGTAGTAGTCTCTTATGATCCTTTGTATTTCTGTGTTGTCTGTTGTGATCTCTGCATTTTCTTTTCTAATTTTATTGATTTGATTTTTCTCTCTTTGCTTCTTGATGAGTCTGGCCAATGGTGTGTCAATTTTATTTATCCTTTCAAAGAACCAGCTTTTGGCTTTGTCGATTTTTGCTATGGTCTCTTTTGTTTCTTTTGCATTTATTTCTGCCCTAATTTTTTAAGATTTCTTTCCTTCTACTAACTCTGGGGTTCTCCAGTTCTTCCTTTTCTAGTTGCTTTAGGTGTAGAGTTAGGTTATTTATTTGCCTTTTTTCTTGTTTCTTGAGGTATGCCTGTAGTGCTATGAATTTCCTCTTAGCACTGCTTTTATAATGTCCCACAGGTTTTGGGTTGTTGTGTTTTCATTTTCATTCGTTTCTATGCATATTTTGATTTCTTTTTTGATTTCTTCTGTGATTTGTTGGTTATTCAGAAGTGTGTTGTTCAACCTCCATATGTTGGAATTTTTAATAGTTTTTCTTCTGTAATTGAGATCTAATCTTAATGCATTATGGTCAGAAAAGATGCTTGGAATGATTTTGATTTTTTTAAATTTATCAAGGTTAGATTTATGGCCCAGGATGTGATCTATCCTGGAGAAGGTTCCATGAGCACTTGAGAAAAAGGTGAAATTCATTGTTTGGGGGTGAAATGTCCTATAGATATCAATTAGGTCTAACTGATCTAATGTATCATTTAAAGTTTGCGTTTCTTTGTTAATTTTCTGTTTAGTTGATCTGTCCATAGGTGTGAGTGGGGTATTAAAGTCTCCCGCTATTATTGTGTTATTGTTAATTTCCCCTTTCATACTTGTTAGCATTTGTCTTACATATTGCGGTGCTCCTATATTGGGTGCATATATATTTATAATTGTTATATCTTCTTCTTGGATTGATCCTTTGATCATTATGTAGTGGCCTTCCTTGTCTCTTTTCACAGCCTTTGTTTTAAAGTCTATTTTATCGGATATGAGTATTGCCACTCCTGCTTTCTTTTGGTCTCTATTTGCATGGAATATCTTTTTCCAGCCCTTCACTTTCAGTCTGTATGTGTCCCTTGTTTTGAGGTGGGTCTTTTGTAAGCAGCATATAGAGGGTTCTTGTTTTTGTATCCATTCGGCCAATCTTTGTCTTTTGGTTGGGGCATTCAACCCATTTACGTTTAAGGTAATTATTGATAAGTATGATCCCATTACCATTTACTTTATTGTTTGGGGTTCGGGTTTATACACCCTTTTTGTGTTTCCTGTCTAGAGAATATCTTTTAGAATTTGTTGGAGAGCTGGTTTGGTGGTGCTGAATTCTCTCAGTCTTTGCTTGTTTGTAAAGCTTTTGATTTCTCCTTTGTATTTGAATGAGATCCTTGCTGGGTACAGTAATCTGGGCTGTAGGTTATTTTCTTTCATCACTTTAAGTATGTCTTGCCATTCCCTCCTGGCCTGAAGAGTTTCTATTGAAAGATCAGCTGTTATCCTTATGGGAATCCCCTTCTGTGTTATTTGTTGTTTTTCCCTTGCTGCTTTTAATATTTGTTCTTTGTGTTTGATCTTTGTTAATTTGATTAATATGTGTCTTGGGGTGTTTTGCCTTGGGTTTATCCTATTTGGAATTCTCTGTGTTTCTTGGACTTGGGTGATTATTTCCTTCCCCATTTTAGGGAAGTTTTCAACTATTATCTCCTCAAGGATTTTCTCATGGTCTTTCTTTTTGCCTTCTTCTTCTGGTACTCCTATAATTCGAATGTTGGAGGGTTTCATGTTGTCCTGGAGGTCTCTGAGATTGTCCTCATTTCTTTTAATTCGTTTTTCTTGTTTCCTCTCTGATTCATTTATTTCTGCCATTCTATCTTCTATTTCACTAATCCTATCTTCTGCCTCCGTTATTCTACTATTTGTTGCCTCCAGAGTGTTTCTGATCTCATTTATTGCATTATTCATTATATATTGACTCTTTTTTATTTCTTCTAGGTCCTTGTTAAACCTTTCTTGCATCTTCTCAATCCTTGTCTCTAGGCTATTTATCTGTGATTGCATTTTGATTTCAAGATTTTGGATCATTTTCACTATCAATATTCGGAATTCTTTCTCAGGTAGATTCCCTATCTCTTCCTCTTTTGTTTGGTTTGGTGGGCATTTCTCCTGTTCCTTAACCTGCTGAGTATTCCTCTGTCTCTTCATCTTGGTTATATTGCTGCATTTGGGGTGGCCTTTTAATATTCTGGTAATTTGTGGAGTTCTCTTTATTATGGAGCTTCCTCACTGTGGGTGGGTTGTATCAGTGGCTTGTCAAGGATTCCTGGTTAGGGAGGCTTGTGTTGGAGTTCTGGTGGGTGGAGCTGGGTTTCTTCTCTCTGGAGTGCAGTGGAGTGACCAGTAATGGGTTATGAGACGTCAAAGGTTTTGGAGTAGCTTTGAGCTGCCTGTATATTGAAGCTCAGGGGTGTGTTCCTGTGTTGCTGGAGAATTTGCGTGGTATGTCTTGCTCTGGAACTTGTTGGCCCTTGGGTGGAGCTTGGTTTCAGTGTAGGTATGGAAGCGTTTGATGAGCTCCTATTGCTTAATGTTCCCTGAATTCAGGAGTTCTCTGATGTTCTCAGGCTTTGGACTTAAGCCTCCTGCTTCTGGTTTTCAGTTTTATTTTTACAGTAGCCTCTAGATTTCTCCATCTCTACAGCGCCAATGATAAAACATCTAGGTTAAAGATGAAAAGTTTCTCCACATTGAGGGACACCCAGAGAGGTTCACTGAGTTACATGGAGGAGAGAAGAGGGAGGGAGTAGTTAGAGGTGACTGGAATGAGATGCGGTGAGATCAAAAGAGGAGAGAGCAAGCTAGCCAGTAGTCACTTCCTAATGTGCACTCCATAGTCTGGACCGCTCAGAGGTATTTACGGAGTTATACAGGGAAGATGAGAGGGAGGCAGTAGACAGAGGTGGCCAGGAGGATAAGAGAGAGGAATGAAAAGGAGAGAGACAAATCCTGCCAGTAACCAGTTCCTTAGGTGTTCTCCACCATCTGGAACACACAGAGATTCACAGAGTTGGATAGATAAGAGATGGGGGAGGAAAGAGACAGAGGCCACCTAGTGGAGAAAAAGGAGAGTCCAAAAGAGGAGAGAGTGGTCAAGCCAGTAATCTCGCTCTCAGGTAAAATTGGATAGTGAAGTTTGGGTTTTTAAATGTACAAAATTGACAACAAAAACCAAAAAGCAAAGATTAAAAATCTAGAGTAGAGGTTGGATTTTCAAAAATACAATATTAAAGAAAAGAAGCAGAAGGAAAAAAGAAAAAAGAAAAGAAAAAGAAAAAAATAGCCACAAGAATTATTAAAAAACTCCAACCACACCACATAAAGACTATATATGGTGTTTGCCTTAAAAAAATATAGTCTTTTTTTTGAAAAGTAATAGTAGGTTATAGAAATAAAAATTAGAGGAGAAAAAAAGAAGACTTAACCATTTTTAAAAAGAGTTAGGAAAAAAGGCAAGAAAAAAAAGAAAAAAGAAAAAAATTAAGGAGCGGAGGAAGGAATGATTGTAAAAAATAGTAAAGATATATCTGGCCCTTCTCTGATATGGGCAGTGTGGGGTCACTTCCAAGGCGGTTCCCTCTGTTTAACTTCTTCTGTTTGCTGGTTTTTTAGGCTCACTAGTTCAGTCACGCTGTGGGGAAGGGGGGATGCTGCAAACAAACAGCACTGTCATGTGCATACAGTGTCTCAGCCCCGCTGGACCTGTCCCTTCTCACGGCGCACAAACCACTCGGGTTCTACGGTGCTCAGCTGGGAACCGTCTGAGGCCGGCCCCAGGCTGCATGCACCTCCCCGGTCTAAGCCGCTCAGGTTCGGCGCTCAGGTAGCCCTCAGAGGCTCAGATTCGGTTGGGACTGCGTTTTGTGCCCTTCCCAGGTCCGAGTAGCTCAGGAGTTTAGCGAGCGCGGTCGCTGCAACTCGTTGCCTTTTCTGTCTCTGCTGCTCAGCTTTCTGGGTGGACTTCTGGTGCCCCTTGTGAGGCAGATGGTGACTGTCCAGCACCCCCAGAAGTCTTAGCAAAGAAGCCTGCTTGCAGTTTGGTAGGTAGAGTCTCTCTGGGGCTGCAATTGCCCCTTTCCAGCCCTTACGGCTCTGGCTGCCTGTCCTCGGCGGGGGATGGTCTGCAGCGGCTATGTCCGCTCTGTCCTTTGTTCTGTGCGCGGTCCTGGCAGTGTCTTATGTTCGAGCTTTTCACGTGGTAGCTATCCCACAGTCTGGTTTGCTAGCCCAAGTTAGATCATTCTGGTTACGCGTGGGGCGTTCCTGTCCGATTCTTACAAATCTCTGCAGCCTGAGCCTCCGGCGCTTCCCTGCCCTGCCCCCACTTCCTAGTGGCGGATGCAGACGTCTGTGCTGCTTTTCCGCTGGGGAAGTTACTGTTGGGCTTGTAATCTGTTGGTTTTAATTATTTATCTATTTTTCCTTCCTGTTATGTTGCCCTCTGTCTTTCCAAAGCTCAGCACAGACTCGGCAGGGAAAGTGTTTCCTGGTGTTTGGAAACCTCTCTTCTTAAAATTCCCTTCCCGGGACAGGCTTCCCTTCCCAGGACAGAGCTCCCTCCCCACCTCCTTTTTCTCTCTTTTCATCTTTATATTTTTTCCTACCTGTTTTTGAAGACAATGGTCTGCTTTTCTGGTTGCCTGATGTCCTCTGCCAGCATTCAGAAGTTGTTTTGTGGAGTTTGCTCAGCGTTGAAATGTTCTTTTGAGGAATTTGTGAGGGAGAAAGTGGTCTTCCTGTCCTATTCTTCCGCCATCTTAGGACCGCCCCCTGATTTTACTCTTTCATACTCAGTATTTTTAATGGTCAAATAAAAATTAACCAATAAATAACAAAATTAATTTAAAGGAGAGACTAAAATTTTTTAATTTATCTAAGAAAAAAATGTTAATTTTCAACATACAGTGTTTGTATCTTATCCTTAGTTCAACTTGGTCTTTTTTTCTTTTTAAATTAATTTTTATTGGAGTACAGTTGCTTTACAGCAAAATGAATCAGTCATACATACACATAAACAAATATCCCCTCCTTTTTGGACTTCCTTCCCATTCAGGTCATCTAGAAAAATAGTATAGATGATCTTATTTACAAAACAAGGAAGGCGGGCTTAATATTTGCAGACTTGTGACTCAGACCGTAAAGCGCCTGCCTACACTGAGGGAGACCTGGGTTCGATCCCTGGGTCGGGAAGATCCTCTGGAGAAGGAAATGTAACCCACTCCAGTACTCTTGCCTGGAAAATCCCATGGACAGAGGAGCCCAGTAGGCTACAGTCCATGGGGTCGCAAAGAGTCAGACCCAGCTGAGTGACTTCACTTCCTGATAGCTCAGCTGGTAAAGAATCTGCCTGCAATGCAAGAGACCCCAGTTCAGTTCCTGGGTCGGGAAGATCTCCTGGAAAAGGGATAGGCTACCCACTCCAGTATTCTCAGGCTTCCCTTGTGCCTCAGATGGTAAAGAATCTGCCTGTAATGTGGGAGACCAGGGATTGATCCCGGGGTTGGGAAGATCCCCTGGAGGAGGGCATGCTTCGATATTCTTGAGTGGAGAATCCCATGGACAGAGAAGCCCAGGAGGCTACAATTCATAGGTTTTCAAAAAGTCGGACATGACTGAAGCAACTGATCATGCATGCAAGGTGTTCACGGCTAGCCTACCAAGGGGGACCTCTGAGGTTGTGGTAGCCCACCTGGCTGGCTGTTGGTTGCCACACCAGGGTTATGGTTTCTGACTAGACCACATCTCCACCCCTCATATATATCTTGATATGGCCTTTTATTTATATCTTTAGTTGTATAAAATCTGTTCTGCTAGTCTTTGGTCTGTTTTCAGAGATAATTGTCTTATACACAGTTGTAGTTTGGTGTGTTCATGGGAGGAGGTGAATTCAGAAACTTCCTACTCCACCATCTTGATCTGGAACCAAGAATGGGTAATATTTTAAAGTATTCGATTTTTTTGTGATTCACTTTGAATCCTAGTTTCACAATGTATTGGTATAAGTTTGGAAATTTGTTAAAATCCTTCAAGCCTTGGGTTTTTGTGCTCCATGATTTTAATATCCTCTTCATTGGGCTTTTGTAAAAATTAAATAATCTGACATAGGTAAAGAACTCAGAACAATAACTTACACATAAAATGAATACACAATAAATATGATGTTTATATAATTGCAACATATTACATAGCAAGGCACTCCTGAAAAGCAACAAAAATGAAAAATTGATAGAAAGATGGATAAAGGATATTGTCCCTGACTCACAATGGGTAAAATTAGCTTCATTTCCCTTTCCCATTCATTATCTCCCATGCATTATCAAGGTGGCATTGGGGTCACTGGTGCTTCTGTTATGTCCAGTGCTGTGGCATATGTGGAAGCTGCCACTATCGTTGGGGGGTTGGGGGCCCAAGTCATGGATGCTGCCACAGCTGGAGGGATGGGGTCACAGACCTCACTGTTGATGCCCATTTACTTTGGCTCTGAGTGCCCCTGTGGTTGCAAAGTCAGAGTCATGGGCACCACCTGCTACTAATGGGTTCTCTGGGGCTTTGTGATTAGCTGCTGTGGTCAGTGGGCAAGAGGTATGCTGGGATTGCAGGCACCATTTCTCCTGCTTCTCAATTTTGCCTCCTTTATGGGTTCCAGTACACCCTCTTTTAGATGAAAAGATGTATGGAATTCTCTGACATCCTGGTGTGTTTGGCAGAGGCACCTTGTTGAGCTGTGGGTGTTTTACTGGTTATAACTTGAAGGGGAGAGATACAAGGAGCATCTCACTCTGCCATGATGCTAATGTGATTCTCATTCCTTAACTCATATTACCAATTTTCTTTTCATCATATACACCGATTTTCTTTACATAATATACACCAAAGAGTATTTCCAAGATAATTTCCAAACTGAAAAAGTGAATTTATACCTCTGTCCTAGGAAATGAAGGGACATTGAATAGCCACTGAAATCCTACTGCTGTCTATAATTCTGAAATGAAGGGACAAAAGCAGTAAAGAAAATAGGAAGAATTAAAAAAAAAATGGAACTAAAGAAAAGAATTCCCCAAGCTTACCTCATCATGTTGTATGTGTGAAAAACATTCTCTTTCTTCTTACAGCAATTCTTCTCCATACCCAGGAGACATTCTCCCCTAGGATTTTCTTGTGTAGAAATATGTAACCCATAAAAAGGCAGGCAAATTTTCAAAAAGGGAAGAAACAACATCTCAAAATAAAGAGCTTATATTACAATCTCAGCAAGAACCATCCTTTCAAATATTTTTCTACTGTTTATTATCATTAAGAGTGTCAACCCAAAAAGCTTTCTTACCTATGAACCTGAATACTCAATCAGGTAAGAGGATAAAATAAAAGATAGACCGGGAAGTTGCCCATATTTTCTATCTCTTAGTAAGGCTGTCTGCTTGCTAGTATGAAAATTAAATACTCAGTGTTAAGAGCTGATTGCCTGTCTTATGATAGACTCTTCCTTGTGTTTGTGGATTATGAAAGCACTTTACTCCCCACAGTTGTATTGCCATGGCACATACTTCATTCAATGCTCCTGCTTCTCTAGACATTCTTCAGATTGAATCTTTAATAACTAAATAGTGAAAGAAATAATTTAGAACAGAGGAACCTAATTGTTAATTTTCTTTAGAAATTAGGAAAGTTGTGTGTGTGTATGTGTGTGTGTGTTGTGTTGTGTTTATTCCCAGAATAATTTTTGATAATATTTTTCAGGTTGGTCAGAAAACCAAGATGGTATTTGGCATATCATTTTTATTTTAAACAGTGATGATAAACTTATTTAAATATGCAAAATATACATGGCTATCAAAAAATCTACGGAGTTATTTGAAATAGCCCTTTTTGAAGATGTATAGAGATCAGATAATTTTCTCAATTTTTCTTTCAGAGATAAACCTAAATCTCTATGATTTCCCTCAAAGTGTTTCCCAGTCCATTCACTTTTTTACTCTAGTCAAATCATTTTCTTTTGCCCTCAGTTATTTCTCAAAATTGAACTATCCACCTCTCCAATATCTGCATCTCTCTTCAAATTTCCTTACAGCTCTTACTTTTTCCTCGGTGCTTTCGTATCTATAAGTTTTCTACCCATCTTTGCTTCTTCCCTCACAATATGCAAGGGTTAATTCATTACATCAGCAAATAAAAGGAACAAAGAGGGAGCAATTTTATGTAATTATATCCACTTTTGTCAGTACCTGAAGGAAAACAATATACTTTGTAAATAATAGAGGAAAAAAAGATTCAAAAGGTTTCCTGCCTTTCAGTAAAAAGGGCAAATTTAGTCAAATATCAAACTTCACTACAGCTAATTTCCTTACAATTCCTTAAGAGTTTTACCCTTCACTAAAGAAAAGACTTCAGTCCCACCAATGAAATTAAAATTAATGCTTTCCTGTAGTAGAAAACAAGAATTTTATTTAATAGAAAAGTCAAAAGAGAAAACAGAATTTTCAAGTGAGAGAAATTCATGACAATTTGGGAGAGAGTTGATATAAAGCACACAGACTTGGCCAGTGACACACTGACAGAACTGTTAGGGGAAGCATGCTGACTGAAACGGCTCACCCTGGCCAGGCACCACAGTAACCATTTGCCTGAGCTGTTTTATGCTAGGAGCTCCTGAAAAGGAACATGGAACTAATAAGCCTCCACCAACTGGAAGAGTTTGGGAAAGGTCAAAAGGAGACACCACATGTCTGACCACCTCCCAGAATCCTTCTCACCGGCATCCATTTTGGCTGAACAAGGTGTACACCACCAGGAAGGACTCTGAGTAAGAATGATTGGCTAAAGACAACCCAGAAACTAATCCCATCACCATAAAACCCGGGACAACAGAGCCACATGGCAGAGCTGTTCTCCTGGGTTCCCTTACCCTGCTGCTCTCCAGCCGGGTGCCCTTTCCCAACAAAATCTCTTGCTTTGTCAGCACATGTGTCTCCTCAGACAATTCATTTCTGAGTGTTAGACAAGAGCCCAGTTTCGGGCCCTGGAAGGGGTCTCCCTTCCTGCAACAGAACTAGAAGTGAAGAAGGTAAATCGCACTTGGGGTGGAATATTCCTTAATATTTGAAGAGCATATTTATTGCAGACAAAATGAAAATGGAACTTCAGAAAGCAGATCATTCAGAAAACATAAGATTTTAAGAGGGTTGAACTCATACATACTTCAAAGAGAGGTCACTGTAAGGTATAATAAGGAACTAGTGAGCTCATTTGAGGAAGAATTTTTCTTATCCAGGGATTTGGCAATTTGGGAAATGAAAGAGAATCCCAGGGCAACTAGAGAGAAGAAGCATAATAACATTTGTCATCAAAGTAATAATTTGGGGATCCTGTTTTGAGAAAATTTATATTTACATATAAATTTATATTTTTATATAAATTTATATTTTCTCAGATTGTAGGAAAAAACTAAGCTCACCATCACATAAAGCAGTAGTAAAATTTCAGATATACCTCTGGCTAACGTCTGATTAATGTGGTCTTATTTCTTAGTTGGGATTTCCCTGGTACTCAGCTGGTGAAGAATCTGCCTGCAATGCAGAAGTCCTCGGTTCAATTCCTGGGTTGGGAAGATCCCTTGGAGGGAGGCATGGCAACCCCCTCCAGTATTCTTGCCTGGAGAATCCACATGGACACAGGAGCGTGGCAGGCTACAGTCCATGGGGTCACAAAGAGTCTGACACGACTGAGGGACTAAGTACAGCACAGTGCATTTCTTACCCCAGTAAGGTTTTATGACTTTTCCAAATGTGAGAGTCAGAAAGAGATCAGTATAAGGACACCACTAGCTCCACTAACATTCTAAGAAGAGGAAAAGTTATTACTATTATTTGAAAAAGCATTTTAGTTTTTTAAAAGAGAATTTGCAGTTGTAATGTTTTCATCCCTGTCAATTGTTTTAAATTTAAAATACTTATGATAGCTTATTAGGTATAGAGACAGCAGTGTGGTGGAATACTTAAAAAGTTGCTTCTATTAGAGTTAACTTAGGGAGATAAAAGAAAAGTTGTACAAGAATGTAGAAGTTCACAACCAGAGAACATAGCAGGCTGCAGTGTACTCTGAATTACTGGGAGAAAAAAAAAACACTAATGACAAAGCTTGTAAAGAAAATAAATGTTTGACTTATAGACCATGAGTGATAAGTGGCTTTAATATTTAATAATCTAATAGTCCAAATATGGCACCGCCTCTGATTTTGGATTGTATAGAACAGTAACACTATTCCTTAAAGCGTTTGTCTCAGCAAGAAATCCTGGACTGGAAGAACTGGTTCTCATTAAAGACTGTCTTCCTCTATTATCTTGTCTGTTTTTAAAGTGATGCTGAACAAACTTCAATCACTGAATTCCTTCTCTTGGGAATAACAGACATCCAGGAACTTCAGTCTTTTCTCTTTGTTATTACTCTTATAATTTACTTTCTCAGTTTGGCTGGAAATGGAGCCATCCTGATAGTTGTCATCTCTGATCCAAGACTTCATTCTCCTATGTATTTTTTCCTGGGAAACCTGTCATGTCTAGATATCTGCTACTCCACGGTGACTCTGCCAAAGATGCTGGAGAACTTTCTCTCAACACACAAAGCAATTTCTTTCTTGGGATGCATAAGCCAGCTTCATTTCTTCCACTTCCTGGGCAGCACAGAGGTCATGTTGTTGGCTGTGATGGCCCTTGATCGCTATGTAGCTATCTGCAAGCCGCTTCGTTACACTGTTATCATGAATCATCAGGTCTGTACCCAGATGGCTGTCACTGTCTGGATCATTGGGTTTTTCCATGCCTTGTTGCACTCAGTAATGACCTCTCGTTTAAACTTCTATGGTTCCAACCACATCCATCACTTCTTCTGTGATGTTAAGCCATTGCTCAAGCTGGCCTGTGGGAACACTGAGCTCAATGAGTGGCTACTTCATACTGTCACAGAGACCATTGCCATGGGCTCATTCTTTATAACCCTTCTCTCCTATTTCTACATTATTATCTATCTTTTCCTCAAGACTCATTCTTGCAGAATGCTTCGTAAAGCACTGTCTACTTGTGCCTCCCACTTCATGGTAGTTGTTCTTTTATTTGGCCCTGTTTTTTTCATTTACATCCGTCCTGCCTCGGGCAGCTCCATGGACCAGGACCGGACTGTTGCCATTATGTACAGTGTGGTCTCTCCTGTACTAAACCCACTGATTTATACCTTGAGGAACAAGGAAGTAGAGGGGGCCTTGAAGAGGGTGATCAGAAGGAGGCCCTGACTTGAGGAAGTCTATAGAATTCTTAGAGGTATAAATAAACAAACAATGAGACAGTTCAGATGTGAAATAATACTGCTACTCAAAATTGCTTGCCATATATATTACTTTGCCAACAAAGGTTTGTCTAGTCAAAGCTATGGTTTTTCCAGTAGTCATGAATGGATGTGAGAGCTGGACCATAAAGAAAGCTGAGTCCTGAAGAATTGATGCTTTTGAACTGTGGTGTTGGAGAAGACTCTTGGAGGCCCCTTGGACTGCAAGGAGATCAAACTAGTCAATCCTAAAGGAATATTCATTGAATATTTATTGTAAGGACCAATGCTGAAGCTGAAACTCCAATACTATGGCCACTTGATGCAAAGAACTGACTTATTGGAAAAGACCTTGATGCTGGGAAAGATTGAAGGCAGGAAAAGAAGGGGACGACAGAGAATGAGATGGTTGGATGGCATCACTGACTCGATGGACATGAGTTTGAGCAAGCTTTGGGAGTTGGTGATGGACAGGGAAGCCTGGCATGTTGCAGTCCATGGGGTCACAAAGAGTTGGATATTGCTGAGTGATTGAACTGAACTGATATATGTATATAATGGAGGGAATAGTATAAAGGAAAAATAACTAGGAAAGTCTAGTCTAGGACTCAACAATACATTCTTAGGTAATAGAAAGGAAATTTTAGCAAATGGAATCCTAGCCATGGAAGTCTAATGCTGAATTTGTTTTTGAGATATTAGTTGATAAAATTGATTTGTTATATATTGTAATAAGCTCTTCTCTGAATTTAGTTATAGAAATATGCTTCTATTGCCCATGTAGCATGTAAATAGATTGTTTTTAAGCCTAAATGTATGATCCCTCCATATTAACACTTTTTAATGTGAGAAGTAAAATTATGACACTTTCAGATTTTGAAGATTTTAATTTAGGGGCATAATTACTCAGAAAAGTAAATGTTAATTCACATGATTGAAGGGGAATTTTTAAGAGGTAGTCATGATTTCTTTTTATCCAAGCAAAGAAGCAAAATAGTAATTAAAGAAAATGACATTGTAATCATGAATTACAATGAAGCTGAAATTCCAATACTTTGGCCACCTGATGCCAAGAGCTGACTTATTTGAAAAGACCCTGATGCTGGGAAAGATCGAAGGTAGGAGGAGAAAGGGATGACAGAGGATGGCATCACCGACTCAATGGACATGAGTTTGGGTAAACTCCGGGAGTTGGTGATGGACAGGGAGGCCTGGCATGCTGCAGTCCATGGGTTTGCAAAGAGTTGGATACAACAGAGCGACTGAACTGAACTGAATCATGAATTAACAGAAGACAAACAATGGTTCATCTAAGGAGTTTGGGAAATGCTATTTTCAGAGATTTTTGGAAGTCATTGGCCAAACTGTCAATGATTACTGTGAAATGTTATTTAAAATGGAGGCAGGTTGAAAAAGCATCTCAAGAATATCTTTTCCTTATTTGTGGATTATTTTTTCACTCAACTTCTGGTCATGGAAAATGTTGATTTATAGAATTTCCCCCCTTTTTTGTTTTGTTTTCCTACTCTATTTCAACAAACTGTAATGCACTGTAATATGATGTAATACAGAATAAATAGTAAGAATAAACAAAATTAGTTTTCTTTCCCTTGTACTCATGTTCAGTCACAACTCTGCTACTTCATGGACTGTAGCCTGCCAGGCTCCTCTCTCCCTGGAATTCTCCAGGCAAGAATACTAGAATAGGTTTCCATTCCTCCTCCTTCTTCCCCTTACTTGGCAACAACTTTATACTAAGTAAAAACAATGAGGCCATAATTTCTGAGATGTTTCTGCAGCTAATAGTAAAGACGCAGTATGTTCCTTGGTGTCTCAGTATCTAGAAGTGGCTGTTAGCCCACTGACAGAGTATCAGCATTTATAACTATTCAGATACACACATGGGGCTTCCCAGGTGGTTCAGTGGGCAAACACCCTGCCATCAATGCAGGAGATGCCAGAAACGTAGGTTCAATTCCTGGGTCAGGAAGATGCCCCCGGAGGAGGGCACGGCAACCCACTCCAGTATTGCCACCTGGAAAATCCCATGGACAGAGGAGCTTGATGGCCTACAGTCCATGGAGTTGCAAAGAGTCATACACAACTGAAGTGACTGAGCATAGATATACACATAGGCAAGACTATGAAAGTTATTTTGAACTGTTGGATTGACCATTCAAAGCTCCTGCTTTTACTTTTGCATACGCAAATAACTTGGTTCTGATTTTGTGCTTGTACTACTTCTATCTTCCTGCTCAGTCTTCTTTAACCCACCAATGCAGGTCTATAGATGAGAGAAGGCATTTGTGGATAAGGTATATTCCAACTTGAACTATCTCAGACTAGCTTTTGGTCAGCTGTAATTTGTTCTATAATCCAGTCTGAATGGACGTTACAGAAGAACAATAGAGCTCTGATTTTATACTGCTGCATAAAACAAGAGGAACTAAAGAGCCTCTTGAAGAAAGTGAAAGAAGAGAGTGAAAAAGCTGGCTCAAAACTCAACATTCAAAAAACTAAGATCATGGCATCTAGTCCCCCCACTGCATAGCAAATAGATGGGGAAACAATGGAAACAGTGAGACTTTATTTGAGGGGAGGGCTCCAAAATCACTGCAGATGGTGACTGCACCCATGAAATTAAAAGACCTTTGCTCCTTGGAAGATCAGCTATGACCAACTTAGATAGCATATTAAAAAAGCAGAGACATTACTCCGCCAACAAAGGTCTGTCTAGTCAACACTATGGTTTTTCCAGTAGTTATGTATGGATGTGAGAGTTGGATTGTAAAGAAAGCTGAGCGCCAAAGAATTGATGCTTTTGAACTGTGGTGTTGGAGAAGACTCTTGAGAGTCCCTTGGACTGCAAGGAGATCCAACCAGTCCATCCTAAAGGAGATCAGTCCTGGGTGTTTACTGGAAGGACTGATGCTAAAGCTGAAGCTCCAATACTTCAGCCAACTGATGCGAAGAACTAATTCATTGGAAAAGACCCTGATGCTGGGAAAGACTGAAGGCAGGAGAAGAAGGGGCCAACAGAGAATGAGATGGTTGGATGACATCACTGACTCAATGGACATGAGCTTGAGTAGGCTCTGGGAGTTGGTGATGGACTGGGAAGCCTGGCATGTTGCAGTCCATGGGATCGCAAAGATTCAGACATGACCTAGCAACTGAACTGACTGATAACACAATAGTACTCCAAAATTTACTGGTTTAAAACCACTTGTTTCATTAAATTGCATTATTCCATGGGCTAGAAAACAGCAAGAGTTGACTCTGCTAAAGCAAGTCTGGGGCCTCTCGGTTAAGTTAACTTGAACAATTGGACATGGAATAACTAGGACCCAATAAAATTTTTTGCTGTGTTTCTCTCTCCAGTTTCTCCTTGTAACAGCTGGACATGGAATAGCTGCAAACTGATAAAATCTTCCCTTTTTTTCTCTCTTCTTCCACCTTCTCCTTGTAATTACCCTGTGCTTCCTCAGCAGGCATAATGCAGGGACACAGGGGGCCAACAGACTAAAGCAAAAGCTGTTAGTCATTGAAAGAAAAACCCATAACCAGAATTAACACCACTTCCATCATATTCTATTAGTTTAAGAAGTCACAGACCAACCTCGTTTTTATTCATAAAGAGAGGAAATAAATCCTACCTCTCAAGGGAAAGAGTGTCAAAGAATTGTGGCTATCAGTCCCATCTCTAACTGTTGTAGAAACCAGTACTCGAGAAAACAAGTACCACAATTGGAGAGTTGGAGAACTCAGGTTTATTTCACCAGTGGGACCAGAGGAGTTAACTCTCCAAGCTCTGAGCCCCAAACAAAGCAGTTACAGAGTTTTTTAGACATGATAGGCATGATTAAGTGGGTTTGTGGGTTTGCAGGGGCTAAAGCGATTGCAAAGAGCAGGACAAGAGTGAGTGAGATAAACTCTGTTCTAGTATTGTGAGTCCCCACTTTCTGAGACCTATGTGACGAAACTTTGCAAGAAGCAAGCTGGGTTACAGAGGCAGAAGGAGCAGGAGGCTATGTAAAATTTTAACTTTTCCTCTTCATTCCCCCCTCTTGATGCTTCTGTCACTCGTGGAAAGCATCATCTCATGTTTTGGTAGGACATTCAGAGCTCCCCATCATTTAGGGGGCTATATTGAGCTATTACCATTTGTAACTTTATGGATTCAATCCGAGAGGCAATTACTGACAATTACATTGAGAATACAAGGGCCAAACAAGAGCACTGCAAAGAGCATGAAAAGAAGACCTGTTAAAGGGAGAAGCCGCAATGCCCAGTTCCAGATATTGTTCTAATTACCCCAGGAATTAGCTAGTTTCTCTCTCCTTATATGATTTGTTCCCTTAGCTGTTGTGCCATATCCTTGACTATTTCTGATTGGTTTACATAAAAGCAGCATTCTTCATTTCATTTAAGAAGAGGCAGAGTCCTCTCTTTTCAGCTGTCAGTAGGTCTAGCCCTCTACTATTCTGTAAAACCACCTCAGCCAGGGAGTCTAGTTGGTCTTGTAATAAAGACCACAGCAATAATACCGATTAAGGATAGAGGCCAGTGCTGACAATAAAAATCCATTGATATCTTGATAGGCGGATCCTCAAGCTTCCGCCATGCATTGACCAGCCAGCTGCTGGAGTGTGGCTGGAGTAAGGCTGAAGAATCCTCAAGCTTCTGCCATGCATTGACTAGTCAGCTTTCAGAGTGACTAGAGCAGGGCTCAGTGTCCTTCATGGGTGAGGGCTGTTGTCTTTGGAACTGGACCTTAAGGAGGTTTTTGGGGTCCCGAACAGCTTTCCAGGTGTCCTCACCACAGGAAGCTTCTCTGGTGTGGTGGATCCAAGGGATGATACCTATAACTTTAACAGCAGTAGGGGTTGCCAGGGCGACCATGTGAGGGCTTGTCCAAACTGGCTGAACTGGTTCCTTTTTCAATCTTTAACCCATATGTCATCTCCTGGCTGATAGGGATGAACCCAATTGTCCAAGGAAATGGGTGTCCTTTCTAAGGTTTCTCGGGTGATATGGTGGAAGACTTTTCCAGGGCCTGGAGGTGTCAGGACATCTCCAGGTCAGCTAGTTATTGGTGGTCTCCCTTGAGCTTTTCTATTACTGGGGGTGGTCTCCTGTATAAAATCTCAAAGGGAGAATAGTCTGAGGCCCTTGGGGTGTATTTACAGAGGGAGAGGAGAGTCCACAGAAGGATAAGGCAGCTTGTTCCAGCACTGTCTGGGTGTTGGCCGGGGGATATTCTTGTTGTACTACTACTTGGAGAAAAAACTTAACAGAAAAGTTATAGATATATGGCCCAAAGATTAATAGAAGTAGGAAAGCTGTTGTGGGGCTAGCCAGGAAAACCAGGTCCAGACATTGGTTTGTGACAGTAGTGCTTCTCTAAGTATCAGAAGATGCAAGAATTTGGACTCATGAAAATCTTTACCTGAAAACATCTGACTATCTGAAAGCCTGTTTTCAGGGTTTTTCCCAGAGCACAGAGTGCCTTATTTTTTATCTCCACCTTGAACTCCTTTCAAGGGGATATTGAAGGTCAGCATCTTGTAGTGGTCATAATTTTAATCTTTGTAGAGGCAGCTGCCAAGGGCCAACTTCCAGTCAGCAGGGCCCCTTCATAGCCACATATTTGACCATGTTTTGGCGCTATTTCATGACCATTGTGTCCCTTGGTGCTAGAAAGGCTCATTCCCAGGTCTAACAAAGATTCTATTGACAAGCCACTCAATGTGTTGTCACTAGACCAGGCCTTGTAAGTAGCAAATTCTCTGGACCATACTTGTCTTACTAGCCTCTTGGCTCAGGAAAATATTTCCTCTTGTTGCTTCTTCCCATATCTAAAATTACATTATTATAATTATTGATCTCATATGGAACTGCATATCAGCATTTTATCACAGGCTCAGTCACACATTTGGTAATGTAAGAAATAATCTTCTGAAGCAAGCTACACAGAAAATAATATGGCTAGCAGTTATTAGTAAGGTCACAAGCAAAAATTTAAGTCAAGAACTTTCATTGGGTATAACACGGTATACCCAAGGTCATCTGACTCAATTAAATGATTATATCCAAGTGTTCATCTCCTGGTTGTACGTCATGGAGCATCTGACCTTTACCCAAAGACTGGGTACTGAGATAAGCTTTAGAAACAATCTTAGAGTGTCCTTTTTAATAACTCAGTTAAAACTTTTAGCAATATAACATAACAAGGAACTATCTCAGAAGTGAGTCTTAGTAAGCACAGACTTTAATTAATAAAATTAGAACTTAATATTCAGTAAAACATAATTTTTTCTTTTTTTGGAGAACTCATTATAAGGGCATTAACATTGTAGCCAGGTAAGTCTTTAACCCATCAAAGAAAAATGAGGTCTGTCAGGGAGCTGGGAAAAGTCAAGTGGCCATTTTGGATTTCCCATAGCCCTGGCTCTTTGATTTTCAGCTGTTCTTTATCCATTTTTAATTTCCTTATTTAGGAAAAGACTATTGCCATGTTTTAAGGACACCATGATAGCAAAAGTCTAGCTGTGAGGGGTTATTTTTTGTTGTTGTTGAAGCAGAATGAGCTTTGTCTACATGTACCATAATCTTAAATAATGTTTATTTACTTTATCAAAATAACAAAAAGATTTTTTTTAAATATAAATCACTTAAAAGCAAAGAAATTCATAATCTGTTATCAAAAACTGCATTCTAAGAATACTTTGTTCTCTAAGTAGAGAGAAGACCAGTCTGGTACCAGCTTACTGTTAACAACAAAATTTGTTTATCTGCTTAATCTTAGAAAGTATTTTCTATAAATCTTGAAGAACTAGCAATATTTTTCTAAAGGCATGAGAGTAAAACCATGGAAGGCATATTTAAAATCTGATTCTATTGCAATTGACAAAGAAACCTGGTCACAACACTTTAACTAGAATTATAATTGACCATATTTTATCAGGGCATATCAGATCTATTTGAATTTTACACAATTTTAGGATATCTATATTAGTAACATCAACCATACAGCATAATCTGAAAAGACTTATCAACCCTTCAACAGTACTTCCCATGTAATTTAACATGTCCAACGAACCCAGGTAGCTTAATAGCTCTTTGGGATGTCTCAGGGGCCCTCTGAAGCATCCCAAAGTTAGCTAGAAGTCAAGTTATTTAGGAAGTTTTGTCAATAAATATCAAAAGGGTTTATAACACTCAGTCAGGTAGGATCATATAAGTCGCTGTGAAATAATAGTTCTTCACTTAGCCAAAGTTAACATAAGATTTTAAAGGTAAATATAGAACAAATCAATCAAGAGGTAAAGAAACTTAAATCTACTATTAAAAACAGTTCAACATCTGGAAAAAGTATGTCCTTTTAACAGAGAGAAAGGCCAAATTCAAGTTTTGCACCAGCTTACTTTAAACTCATTTAGGTAAACAATTAACTTTAGTTTAAACTTAGTCCTATCCATGAACAAACATTTTTAGGGTCCACTTTCCACAAACCATTTAATCATGTTGTATAACAGCCATCTGTAAGTCAGACCTACTTTCTTTTCCCTTTATAAAATATAATTGTATTTTTTATATCTTCTTTATTAAAAACATACATCTTACTTTCTTATTAGATTAGCAAACAAACATTAATACTAGATATTTAATATTGAATATTTCCCAGTTTACATGAATCTGAAATTTATTTAATTTTTCTTGCATTTAGAATTGTTTGATTTGTAAGTGCTTACTTTTCTTTAGACCAAGTAAATTAGAATGCATTTGCAACTTCAACAATATTATCAGAAGAAAAAAAAAAGAGAAAGAGATACACTGAGACATACATAAATCCAGACAGGCAGAAATCTTACAGTTTTCTGTTTGAGATTTAAAATATCTCTTTGACCCCTTTTTTCCTTTGCTTGAGGTTCTAATTTGCCCAAGGCTGAGGTCTCAGGCAAAGTGGACGTGAGGACGTGCAAAGGGTTAACTTCAAGCTTTTCCCTAGGCAGGCCTTTCAGCAAGCTAGCTGTTTTTAATTGCATACACAAAAAGAATTGGCTTTGCAATTTTCACACACACACAAAAAATTCTCATTCCATTCAATTAGCAATCCTGCACTCACAATCATTCAGAGGCTATCACAATGCCTCCCTTCTCCCGAGTCCCCAGTTCTCCCTCTCTGATGTTCCCTTCCTGGGAACCCAAGGAGGTGATCAGTCCCCTCTTCTAACCGTTGGGGTAGGTCCTGACTGGGGACCGACCCCAGAGCCTTACCTCAACCTGTGGCAGTTCCTGGTGAGTTGGTCCGTCCCTCCAACGAGTCTGCTTGGCTCGGCCGTCAGGAGAGTCGGAACACCGGTCCAAAAGAGAACCCGAAATACCATCAGGTGGCGCTCCTTCTCATTCCTCTCGCGGTTCCTTCGCTCCTGCCCAGCTGAGCCACCAGTCCGGCAGCGCCAGGGGCCAGCGTGGTTGGAATCTCGCTGGGGCCTCCAGAAACGTAGGAGCCAGAAATCAAGCACCACACACGGAGAGCTGGATAACTCAGGTTTATTATGCCAGCAGGCCCAGAGGAGTACACACTCCAAGCTCTGAGCCCTGAACAAAGGGGTTACAGAGTTTTTTATACACAGACAAGCATGATTAAGCGGGTTTGCGGGTTTGCAGGTTTACAGGGGCTATGGCGATTGCAAAGAGCAGGACAAGGGTAAGTGAGATAAACTCCTGTTCCTAGTATTGTGAGTCCCCACTTTTTGAGACCTATGTGATATAGACTTTGCAAGGAGCAAGCTGGGTTACAGAGGCAGAAGGAGAAGAAAGTTATGTAAATTTTAACTTTTCCTCTTCATAACTACAAATAGCTTTCATAGTCCTCAGGTACAAAGTACACTTACTCCCTCTCCTAGTTCTAAAATGTGTAACATTACAACATCAGTTCAAAGTCCAGGTCTTTTCATCAAATCAAGGTACAAATGGGGCTTCTTGTGTAGATCCTTCAAGTATGATTTCTTGTAGTCTGAAGAACTTAGAATAAAGACACCAAATCTGCCAGCACCTTGATCTTGGACTTCCCAGTCTTCAGAACTGTGGGAAATAAATTCTAGTTGTTTATAAAATAAAATTTTAAAAAGAGTCAAATTATCTGCCCATCACAAACTCAACAGATAATGATACAATAGACATAGAATGACCAAAACAGAAAACTTTTACTGTAAAAGGGAAAAAATGGGAGGCACATAACAGCAACAGGACTTCCCTGGTGGCTCAGATGGTAAAGCGTCTGTCTACAATGCAGAAGACCTGGGTTCGATCCCTGGGTCGGGAAGATTCCTGGAGAAGGAAATGGCAACCCACTCCAGTACTCTTGCCTAGAAAATCCCATGGATGGAGGAGCTTGGGGCAGGCTACTGTCCATGGGGTCGAAAAGAGTCGGGCACGACTGAGTGACTTCACTTTAACAGCAACATAGCAGTAGTAAACTCCAAGAGGGGGCATTTTTCTAAATTTGCCCCTAAAGCCCAATATGATGAAATTGAAAATGATGATGCCAATGAAATTCTTTTTAAAAATATTTTAGGGCCTTACAATTATTATTAAGATATACTCAATTAGACAAATGCCGTATTCACAAAGCTCTTTGATACAAGCTTTTCGCTGAGTTGGGCTGAGGGTCAGGGTACTTTGGAACAATATTGTTAAGATTTCTAGGAACATTTTTGCCTGGTTGAAAGAGTCTATAAGTCATGTCCTTAAGATTCTTAGAGGTTTCCGTATGTGGCATAGAGAGTCTAGGAGACCTGACCTTAAGTCTTTTAGAATCTAATCTAGGTTTCCTCTTTATTTTACTGAGGTCCCAATAGAGGATCTTACAGCCACATCCTTGAGATCTCTAACTAAAGGCCACATTTTACTCCCAGCACCTTAGAATTTGATCTTTGCCTCGACATCATTTTTACTTTGATAATCTTCTACCATGTAGAGTATCTATGACTTACATACAGTTAAACTTTTGAGTCTGACCTGCCCTGGCTTCTTTAATTTTCCTCTAAATTCTGCTTGAAAGCTGAATGGTTTGGTTTTTAGCTCATCTCATTCCTTATGTATTTTATAATAGTCAACTAAAAGAAATTGCTTGGAACTTTCACAGTTCTTCCTGGTAGTCTCCTCAGCAAGATATATGGGCTCAGGGTGATGTCAGCATCACGGCTGTATGGCTCCCTTTGCTGCTCCCCTTCCATGTAAAACCAGTAAAACGTCCATAACTCAACAAAGTTGCCTCTGCCCAACGCCCCACGATGCCAGAGAATTCCACGTATCTGTACATATAAATGTTTGGACTAGAACATATAGAAAAGGCACAACCAGGAGCAGAGGAGGGGTGGGGATTATAATTCCCAACCTCCAGGGACAGCAGCTAACCTACGGTCCCAGAAAACAGAGTCTCTTCAGGGGAGGCAGCACATGACTCCAGCCTCCGAGCCTCAGCAGTCCCCATGGCCACAGGCAACCAAGTGGCAGAGACAGTGAGGCCTGGGACCCCATCCCACTAGTTGCGGAGACACTGCAACTCCAGGCAGCTTCCACCCACAGCAGCAATGCCCATGAACCCAACAACCCCAGGCAATATGGGGACCCTCCCAACCCTGGCTCTCCAGCCACCTCCACCCTTTTCCTGTGGTGGCTGGAGCCTGCCACACAGGAGGCCCTGGGTGCAGTGGAGGTGCCGGCCATCCCAGTGCCCTAGGTGGCAATGCCAGTGACACCAGCTGGGCAAGGCACTAACAACTCTGGAGGCACAAGCAGTGACAAGAGGGGTACTGGATGACACCTGGACAGAGGTGCTGGAGGGCGCAAAGTGCCAGTTCTCAAATGTAACCAGAGGTAGCCCAGGTAAGAGAAACCAAAAACTTATGCAGCAGTGCAAAAGCTTATGCACCAGTAGGAACCGAAGATAGGACCGCTCCTTTCTAACTTTTGAGTCCTCAGAATCAAATTAAAAAATAAAAAGTTTTACCTACAGAAGAAAGTGAAAGTTGCACAGTCGTGTATGTAGTAGTGGCACCAACAAGGAACCAAAAGAAAGACCTATAATCTCTAACTTGCTGAATCTTCAGAATCAAGTTAAAAAATAAACAGTCTTATCTACAGAAGAAAGTGAAAGTTGCACAGTTGTATCAGAATCTTTAAAGCTGCGCAGTCATGTCCAAGTCTTAGCGACCCCCATGGACTATACAGTCGATGGAATTTTCTAGGTTAGAATACTGAAATGGGTAGCCTTTTCCTTCTCCAGGGGATCTTCCCAACCCAGGGATCAAACCCAGGTCTCACACTTTGCAGGAGGATTCTTTACCAGCTGAGCCACAAAGGAAGTCCAAGGACACTGGAGAGGGTAGCCTATCCCTTCTCCAGAGGATCTTCCCCACCCAGGAATCAACCCGGGGTCTCCTGCATTGCAGGCAGATTCTTTACCAACTGAGCTATCAGGGAAGCCCACCTATAGAAGAAAGGTGTTTGCAACTACAAATGCACTAAAAGGGACAGCTCATCAAACACCATTATGGACCACTGTAACATATTATCACAAAAGAAAATGACAGTTCTCCAGAAATCAGACTTAAAATATAATGTCCTCTAACAGATAAAGGGAGAAGGCAATGGCACCCCAGTCCAGTACTGTTGCCTGGAAAATCCTATGGACGGAGGAGCCTGGTAGGCTGCAGTCCATGGGGTCGCAAAGAGCTGACACGACTGAGCAACTTCACTTTCACTTTTTACTTTCATGCATTGGAGAGGGAAATGGCACCCCACTCCAGTGTTCTTGCCTGGAGAATCCCAGGGACGGGGGAGCGTGGTAGGCTGCTGTCTATGGGGTTGCACAGAGTCGGACACGACTGAAGTGACTTAGCAGCAGCAACAGATAAAGAATTTAAATAGCTGCCATAGGAAAAAAAAATGCAGCCAAAGTCACATGCAGTGAAGAACTTTAGAAATATCCTTTTAATATATGAAAGAAAAATAAAAGTTTTCCAGTATTGCATCCCTGCTACTGTAATAGATCTCAGCCAATGTAATTAAATAATAAAATAAATAGGAAATAAAAGAAGGAGAAGGGAAGAGACAAAAATCTTAAATAATGCAGAATATATTATTTCTGACATTATAAAAACTGTAAATTTGTCCAAAATGAGTTGAAAACTTCTGTTCACACAAAAACCTGTGCATGGATGTTCATAGCAGCTTTATTTATAACTGCTGAAATTTAGAAGTAAACAAGATATCCTTCAACAGGTGAATAGATACGGGTGCATCCGTACACATGCATGCATGCTCAGTCTCAGCTGTGTCCAACTCTTTGTGACTCCATGGACCGTAGCCCACCAGGCTCCTCTGTCCTTGGAGTTTTCCAGGCAAGGATACTGGAACAGGTTGCCATTTCCTCTTCCAGGAGATCGTCCCAACCCAGAGACTGAATCCACATTTCTTGCCTCTCTTGCACTGGCAGGCAGATACTTTACTAACTATGCCACCTGGGAAGCCATATCCATACAATGGACAGGTAAAAAGAAAAAAAAAAAAAAAAAAAGGACAGCTATCAAGCCACAAAAACACATGAAGGCATCTTAAAGGCATATTAATAAGTGAAAGAAGATTCCAAGTACATGCCATTCTGGAAAAGGCAAAACTGAAGACAATCAGTGGTTGCCAGGAGTCTGGGGAGGGAGAGATAAAGAGATCTAACTCCGGATTTTTAGGGCAAGAAAACTATTCTGTGTGACACTGTAACTGTAGATACCTGACATTATACATTTGTCCAAACTCATAGAATGTACAACACAAAAAATGAAACACAATGTAAACTGTGGGCTAGAGAAGAAAATGGCAACCCACTACAGTGTACTTGTCTGGGAAATTCTATGGACAAAGGAGCCTGGCAGGCTACAGTCCATGGGGTCACAAGAGTCAGACACGACTTCACGTATAAACCACCACCACCACATGGGCTTAATCAGCAATGATGTGCCAGTGTTAATTCATTGATTGTAACAAAGGTATTACTCTGGTAGAGATGTTGGTAGTGAGGAGGCTGTGTGGGAAACGAGGAGGGGTTATGTAAGAACTATGAATTTTCTGCTCAATTCTTCTGTGAAACTAAAAGTGCTCTGAAAGTCTGTTAATTTAAAACAGCAACAATAAAATCTATGTAAATAAGAAGCAAATTTATAATTAATTTGAAGCTTCAGTAATGGTGCCTAATACAAAACCAACATATAAAATCAAATATTCAGCTATAGCAATAATGATTATATAGAAAAGTTGGTAGGATATGAAATACAACTAAAAATAGAAATAAATTCACTTTTTAAAAATGAACAAAACTTACAACAATTTTTTCTATCCAAAGATTTAAATTAAAACTGAATAAAAGTAGCAGTATATCACATTTAAATATGAGGTAATTAAATACTATAACAGATCATTTGTACAAAAAAAAAAAAACAAAAACAAAAACAAAATGAATCCAATATACTTTAAAGAAAATTCCAGAATCAGTTCAAAGGGAATAATGAAGGAGACCACACAATTAATGAACAATGTTGCCACCTAGACCACTCACTCTAGAGTCTGAGCAGGTCAGTTCACTTCAGTTCAGTTCAGTCGCTCGGTCATGTCAGACTCTTTGCAACCCCATGGACTGCAACATGCCAGGCCTCCCTGTGCATCACCAACTCCCGGAGTTTACTCAAACTCATATCCATGAGTCAGTGATGCCATCCAACCATCTCATCCTCTGCCGACCCCTTCTCCTCCTGCCTTCAATCTTTCCCAGCATCAGTGTCTTTTCCAATGAGTCAGTTCTTCGCATCAGGTGGCCAAAGTATTGGAGCTTCAGCTTCAGCATCAGTCCTTCCAATGAATATTGAGGACTGATTTGCTTTAGGATGGACTAATTGTATTTCCGTGCAGTACAAGGGGCTCTCAAGATTCTTCTCCAACATCACAGTTTATAAGCATCAATTCTTCAGCACTCAGCTTTCTTTATAGTCCACTTCTCACATCCATACATGGCTACTGGAAAAACCATAGCTTTGACTAGATGGACCTTTGTTGGCAGAGTAATCTCTCTGCTTTTTAATATGCTATCTAAGTTGGTCATAACTTTTCTTCCAAGGAGCAAGCATCTTTTAATTTCATGGCTGCAGTCACCATCTGCAGTGATTTTGGAGCCCCCCAAAATTAAATCTCTCACTGTTTCCATTGTTTCCCCATCTGTTTGCCATGAAGTGATGGGACCAGATGCCATGATCTTAGTCTTCTGAATATTGAGCTTTAAGCCAACTTTTTCACTCTCCTCTTTCACTTTCATCAAGAGGCTCTTTAGCTCTTCTTCACTTTCTGCCATAAAGGTGGTGTCATCTACATATCTGAGATGATTGATATTTCTCCAGGCAATCTTGATTCCAGCTTCTGTTTCATCCAGTCCAGCATTTCTCATGATGTACTCTGCATAGAAGTTAAATAAGCAGGGTAACAATATACAGCCTTAACATACTCCTTTCCCTATTTGGAACCAGTCTGTTGCTCCATGTCCAGTTCTAACTGTTGCTTCCTGACCTGCATACAGATTTCTCAAGAGGCAGGTCAGGTAGTCTGGTATTCCCATCTCTTTCAGAATTTTCCACAGTTTATTGTGGTTCACACAGTCAAAGGCGTTGGCATAGTCAATAAAGCAGAAATAGATGTTTTTCTGGAACTCTCTTGCTTTTTCCATGATCCAGCGGATGTTGGCAATTTGATCTCTGGTTCTTCTGCCTTTTCTAAAACCAGCTTGACCATCTGGAAGTTCATGGTTCAGGTACTGTTGAAGCCTGGCTTGAAGAATTTTGAGTATTACTTTACTAGTGTGTGGGATGAGTGCAATTCTGCAGTAGTTTGAGCGTTCTTTGGCAATGCCTTTCTTTGGGATTGGAATGAAAACTGACCTTTTCCAGTCTTGTGGCCACTGCTGAGTTTTCAAATTTGCTGGCATATTGAGTGCAGCATTTTCACAGCATCATCTTTTAGGATTTGAAATAACTCAACTGGAATTCCATCACCTCCCCTAGCTTTGTTTGTAGTGATGCTTCCTAAGGCCCACTTAACTTCACATTCCAGGATGTCTGATTCTAGGTGAGTGATAACACCATCATGATTATCTGGGTTGTGAAGATTTTTTTTTTATAGTTCTGTGTATTCTTGCCACCTCTTCTAGTATCTTCTGCTTCTGTTAGATCCCTACTATTTCTGTCCTTTATTGTGCCCATCTTGCATGAAATGTTCCCTTGGTACCTCTAATTTTCTTGAAGAGCTCTCTGGTCCTTCACATTCTATCAAATGGAAATATTGAATGATAAGCAGGTCAGGCTTTTCAAAGGATGGAGTCACAGCAAAAGCAGCTATTTTGGTTGGGCCACAAAACTTCAACTGGCCCCATCAAGGCCACAACCAATCCATCCACCATTAAGCCAGATAGACAGGCTATGTCCACCAGCTCCAAGTACCATCTGGGAGTGGCAGAGAGGGTAATAATTACTAGTAGCGATTATATCCTTTGACAACCACCCAGAAGCATCCAGCTATCCTGGGAGAGTCAAAGATAAAGAACTGGATCAAGCAACCAGTCATAGAAATAAATACCTCCTGCAGGAAGCCCTCTAGCAATTTTGGCATCACTTTAAAGATGTAGGGAAAAAAAAAAGAAAAGATGTGGAGATTGTCAATGAAGGACAGAAATACAAATATATGGACTCAGAACAATCATTTACACAATGAGTATACAATAAGTCTTATTGATTTGTATTCTATTCATAGCATATCCTAAAACAAGAAATTACTAATGTGATGAATATGTAATGAGTTTCGGCAAAGCAAGAAAAATAAATTGCAGTAGAAAGATACATAAAGTACATGGCATTCATAACTGTAATTAGAAAACTTTGATAGATGTTAGATCACATACAGGTAATCCTTCAATGAATCAGATAAATTATTTTTACCAAAAGGATATACGAAGAAGTGAATATACACATTGGAGAGACAAGCCTCATTCTCCCAGAGAGAAATGTGAGGTCAGTTCAGTTCAGTTCAGTTCATTTCAGTCACTCAGTCATGTCCGACTCTTTGTGACCCCATGAATCGCAGCACGCCAGGCCTCCCTGTAAGTCATCAACTCCCGGAGTTCACTCAGACTCACGTCCATTGAGTCTGTGATGCCATCCAGCCATCTCATCCTCTGTCGTCCCCTTCTCCTCCTGCCCCCAATCCCTCCCAGCATCAGAGTCTTTTCCAACGAGTCAACTCTTCACATGAGGGGGCCAAAGTACTGGAGTTTCAGCTTCAGCATCATTCCCCCCAAAGAAATCCCAGGGCTGATCTCCTTCAGAATGGACTGGTTGGATCTCCTTGCAGTCCAAGGGACTCTCAAGAGTCTTCTCCAGCACCACAGTTCAAAAGCATCAATTCTTCGGCACTCAGCTTTCTTCACAGTCCAACTCTCACTTCCATACATGACCACTGGAAAAACCATAGCCTTGACTATACGGACCTTTGTTGGCAAAGTAGTGTCTCTGCTTTTCAATATGCTATCTAGGTTGGTCATAACTTTTCTTCCAAGGAGTAGGTGTCTTTTAATTTCATGGCTGCAATCACCATCTGCAGTGATTTTAGAGCCCCCCCAAAATGAAGTCTGACACTGTTTCCATTGTTTCCCCATCTATTTGCCATGAAGTGATGGGACCAGATGCCATGATCTTTGTTTGAGCCCAAATTTAAAGAAAATATTTCAGTGTTAATACCAACAGTGAAGAATCAGGTTTAGAAGAAACAAAAACAATACTACTTCTCCATATTCCTCTTTTTTTTTTGTTTTCCATAGAACCACAGTAATAAATGAGCAAAATATTTAAAAGGTATTTAAATACAGAAATCTTTCTGTATGGATCGATTGGATATCACTGGCCCTCATTCTTTAACTGTCATTGCTGTTTCCTTCCATTTCATACAGAGTTTTTGAAGGAAAGTGCCCAAGATAAGAAAGTGCATCCAAACCTCTGGCCCCAGGAAATGAAAGGTAATTTGAGAAAACACAAGGTCATTGTGAATGGTCTCAAATTCTTTGTGGTTCTAAAACTAAGAAAGAAACACAGTAAACAAAGAAAATAGGAACAACAACAAAAATGGAACTCAAGATAATGAATTCCCTGAGGAGAACTGTTTCATATTACAAGGAAAGAGAGGTAACATGTTAATTTTTATAATAATCTTCACAAACCCAGGGGACACTCTCTCTTAGGGATGATATGTTTAAAGATCCATGGATCATAAAAACAGGCAGAATTTCAGCAAGAAGAGGTTTTAGAAGATGAAGAGCTTATGCTGTAATCCCAATATAAACCATCACGTCAAATATTTTTCTACTCTTTATTTTTCAAGTATTTTTATACCATTTACTTTTCAGGAGTGTCAACCTGATAATCCTTCTTAACTGTGAATTTGAACACTCAACCAGGTAGGAAAATGAACTAGGAGACAAGCTGGAGAGTTGTTCATATTATGTGTCTTCTTGCCTGTACTAAATTTACAAGCCAAGGATTTAGACTTGTTTCTTATCTTATAATGAACCTTGTGTTTGTAGATTATGAAGGTTCTTTACTGCCTACAATTTTATTTCCATATCTCTAGATAATCTCAAAAGTAGATATGTAATCTCTAAACATTTACGATGCAGTGAAATAAATCATTTAGTACAGAAAGTTTCATTGCTTTTTTTTTAATATTAGGAAAAGGGTTTTCCTCCAAATGAATTTTTGATATTATTTTGTTTTGTGTAGAGAACCAAAAATAATATCTGGCATGACAATTATATCTTAAGCAGGAGTGACAGAGTTTAACAATTTACAAAATATACTTGGCTGTTAAGGAAAATTAATAATAATTATTAATTTCCCTGATGCTGGGAAAGATTAAAGGTGGGAGGAGAAGGGGATGACAGAGGATGAGATAGTTGGATGCCATCACCGACTCAATGGACATGAGTTTGAGTAACTTTGGGAGTTGGTGATGGACAGGGAGGCCTGGCGTGCTGCAATCCATGGGGTCGCAAAGAGTTGGACATGACTGAGTGACTGAACTGGACTGATTAAGAAAATTACTCTGAATCCCTTGAAGCCAGTCTTTCATAAAGGTGTAATAAAAGTTAGATAATTTCTCAAATCTTTTAGTTATAAAGCCTAGAATCCCACAGGATCCCTAGAAATGTCCCCTAATTCACCTTCTTATTTTAGTCACTTAAAATCTTTTGTCTCTCCTCTCAGGGATTTTCCAAACTTCAAATGATTTCCTTTTTATAGGGAGCACTTTAATGTTTGCATCTCTATTCAGATTCTTATAGCTGTTATTATTCTCTCATTGTCTATTTTTCTGAAGTGAAACCCTTCAGGTGGTTTCCTACTAAGTCAAGAGACAGCAGTGGGGAGTGCTTAAAAGCTTACCCTCTGTTAGAGCTGACTTGGGATGACAAAAGGGAACTTGTATCAGAATGTTGAAGTTCACAGCCAGATAAGATGGTAGGCTGGCAACATGCTCTGAATCTCTGGGTGAAGGAAAAAATAATAATGATAAACCTATAAAGAAAAAAGTGGTTAGGGAACAGTCCATTACCAACATGTGACCTTAATATTTATGAAGTTAATGGTCCAAATATTATACAACTTCTGGTGCTGTAAATGTTTAAAATAAAAATGCTCTCCCTCAAAATACAGTGTCTAGGTAGGAAAATCCTCAGCAGGAGGCCTTTGGTTCTGATGAAAGTGAAAGTGGCTTGGCCATGTCCAGCTCTTTGAATTCTCCTGGCCAGAATACTGGAGTGGGTAGCTGTTCTCTTCTCCAGGGACTCTTCCCAACCCAGGGATCAAACCTAGGTCTCCCGCATTACATGTGGATTCTTTACCAGCTGAGCCACCAGGGAAGCCCATAGGAGATAGCATTTCATTCTTGTTTTGTCTTTTAAGTGATGCTGAATCAAACCTCAGTCACTGAATTTTTCCTCCTGGGAGTGACAGACATCCAAGTACTGCAGCCGGTTCTCTTCGTGGTTTTCCTTACAATTTACTTTCTCAATTTGGCTGGAAATGGAGCCATCCTGATGGTTGTCATCTCTGATCCAAGACTCCATTCTCCTATGTATTTTTTCCTGGGAAACCTGTCATGTCTAGATATCTGCTACTCCACGGTGACTCTGCCAAAGATGCTGGAGAACTTCCTCTCTACACACAAAACAATTTCTTTCTCGGAATGCATAAGTCAGCTTCATTTCTTCCACTTTCTGGGTAGTACAGAGGCCATGCTGGTGCCCGTGATGGCCTTTGACCGCTTTGTGGCTATCTGCAAACCACTTCATTACACTCTTATCATGAGTCATCAGGTCTGTACCCAGATGGCTGTCACTATCTGGATTATTGGGTTTTTCCATGCCCTGCTGCACTCAGTAATGACCTCTCGCTTAAACTTCTGTGGTTCCAACCATATCCATCACTTCTTCTGTGACGTTAAGCCGTTGCTAGAGTTGGCCTGCGGGAACACTGAGCTCAATGAGTGGCTGCTTCATACTGTCACAGAGACCATTGCCATGGGCTCATTCTTTCTAACCCTTCTCTCCTATTTCTACATTATTATTTATCTTTTCTTTAAGACCCATTCTTGTAGCATGCTTCATAAAGCACTGTCCACTTGTGCCTCTCACTTCATGGTAGTTGTTCTTTTATTTGGTCCTGTTTTTTTCATTTACATTCGTCCTGCCTCGGGTAGCTCCATGGACCGGGAACGGTACATTGCCATCATGTACAGTGTGGTCACTCCTGTACTAAATCCACTGATCTATACTTTGAGGAACAAGGAAGTGAAGGAGGCATTGAGGAGGGTGATCAGAAGGAACCTCTAACTTGAAGAAGTCTATGATATCTTCTGAAGCATAAACAGGCAATGAGACAGTTGAGATGTGAAATTATATTGCTTCTCAAATTGTTTATCAAATATATGAATACATATAGATAGATAGATATGAATACATACATATATATATATGCATACATGCTAAGTCACTTCTGTCATGTTTGACTCTGTGACCCTTTGGACTGTAGCCCTCCAGGCTCCTCTGTCCATGGAATTTTCCAGGCAAGAATACTGGAGTGGATTGCCATTTCCTCCACCAGGGGATCTTCCAGACCCACAGACTGAATCCACGTCTCTTACTTCTCTTGCATTGCCAGGAGGGTTCTTTACCACTAACGCCACCTGGGAAGCCCATCTATGCATGTGTACCTGGAAAAGGCTTGTCTAGTGTTCAACAATGCATTCTTAGGTAATAGAAAGGAAATGTGAGCAAATGAAACACCAGCCATGGAAGTCTAATGCTGAGTTTGTTTTGGAGATACCAGTGATAAAATAGATTTGCTATATACCTCAACAAACTCTTCTCTGGATTTAGTTATAGAAATTTGCCTCTATTGCCCGTGTAACGTGTACAGTTTTTTAAGCCTGTCTAAATGACCCCTCCAAGTTAGCACGTTTTAATGTGAGAGGTAAAATTATTATGCTTTCAGATTTTGAGAATTTTAATTTAGGACATAATTACACAGAAAATTAAATGTTAACTCACCATTTAACATACTATTTAAGGGGAATTTTTAAGAGGTACGTCATTTCTTGTTATCCAAGCAGGGAGACAAAATAATAAATAAAATTATATCTCAATCATGAATGAACAGAAAATAACCAGTAATTTAACTTCAAATAATTTCAATATTTTTAGAACTCAATGGTCAAACTCTCAATTACTATGAAGTGTTATTAAAAATGGAGGCAGGTTGAAAGGACATCTCAAGAACATCTTCTATCTTATTTGTGGTATATATTTTTTTTTCAACTCTGGTCGTGGAAAATGTTGATTTACAGAATTTTTTCTACTCTTTTGTTTTGCTTTTATATTCTACCCTTATTTCAACAAACTGTAAAGCAGTGTGACTTGATGTAATATAAGAGAAATATTAAGAATAAATAACTTATTATATTCTTTCACTTCTCTGTTCTTGGTCTTATACTTAGTGGCTTTAACTGGTAACATTTTCATTATCACTGCAGCTTCCATGGATGGCAGTCTCTGTTTACCCGTATATTTCTTCCTGAAACATCTCTCCTTCTTGGACCTATGCTATGTTTCTGTGACTGTACCAAGGTTCATTTGTGACTTGACTATGCACAGTAGCAATATTCCCCTCTGAGAATGCATATCGCAGTGCTGTGCTTTCCCTCTCTGTGGTTCTGCTGAGATGGCCATGCTCACAGTGATGCCTTATGATCGCTGCGTGGCCATCTGTCTGCCTTCCTCTGTGCTCTGAAATCGTCATGAATGTCAACATCTGTACTCATGAAATCTTAGTCATTTGGATCAGTGGGGTCATCTTTGAAGATATACATACATCTGCTACTTTCCCCATCACTTCTATGGTGCCAGTATCATTTACAAACTCTTCTGTGATATCTCCCAGCTCCTAAAACTCACTTGTTCCAATGAGTATGTCAGTGAGCTTGGGGTTACTGGCTTCCTGTCCTTGATGGCATTTCTTTGCTTCATTTCCATTTGATTCACACACTCACACACACACACACACACACACACACATATTCTCTGCTGTGTTGAGGATCCTATCTGCTGAGGGCAGAGCAAAGGCCTCTTCCACCTGCCCCCTCCACCAGCTATCATCATACTGTTTTCTCTACTGGTGTCTTTTGAGTTTCTAAAGCCACATACTGACTCTCCAACTGCATTAGACTTTACTTGAAAGTGAAAGTCGTTCAGTCAAGTCTGACTTTTTGTGACCCCATGGACTAATGCAGTCATTGGAGTTCTCTAGGCCCGAAAACTGGAGTGGATAGCCTTTCCCTTCTCCAGGGGATCTTCCCAATCCAAGGATCAAACCCCGATCTCCCACATTGCAGGCAGATCCTTTACCAGCTGAACCACAAGGGAAGCCCAAGAATATTGGAGCGAGTAGCCTATCCCTTCTCCAGTGGATCTTCCTGACTCCGGAATCGAAACATTCTCCTTCATTGCAGGCAAATTCTTTACCAACTGAGAAAAGCCTACTATTTTTATATTGTTTTTTATAATATTTTGCTTCCAACATTTAATCTGATGATCTAAAGCCTGAGAAACAAAGCCATGAAGGCAGCTCTAATAAAGTTTTCAAGAAAAGAAAAGCCTACGTCTTTTGCTGAGTCACATCTATTCATTCCTTACTGAGAAACAAATCAAAATATATTGGAAAAATATGGCAGAGTCAGTCAAGAGCTTAAAGCTTAAGCATAACTCATTATAAGGAAAGTCATACCAATGGACTGTCTCTGAGCAATAACATATACATAGAGTTATCTAAAAACTGTTCTTATAAATACAGTAGATTTAAATCTCACTGTACAATGCCAAGGATGGTGAAAATATAAATTTTTTTAACTGTGAAGACTCCAACTTAATTATCCTTTCTGACTCATTTCTTTCTTTCTTTTTTCTCTTTTGGTTTTCCTGTTTAATTTTTTTTATTTTCACTTTGATTCATACTTTATCTCAGGTTATTATTATCTCCTGTGCTTTCTTTGCTTGGTACACATTTGTCTTTTCCTTCATTTTTAATTTTTCTGGGTCCCTTTGCTTTAGTCAAGACTCTTATTAAATAATGTATAGACAGACTTTCGTTCTGTCTCAGCTCTGTTTCTGAAGAGGGTCCCGCTTCAGTAATAAGGTAATTCCTTCAAAATTTCTGTACCACATGTTGTCTAATTTTTGTTCCATTGTTTACTGTGCTTCTAATCTCTTATTTTCTTATTATTGTCTTTGTCATATGTCATTCACCTTTGTCATATTTTATCTTTGTCATATGTTCTTTTTCTTCGAGGACAGTGATTGTAAGGGCATCTATACATTGCTTTCTGGCTCATCTCTGTCAAAGAAAAGAACAACTCATTCTTTTTTCTGAGTTACAATCAAGTTTGGAATATTATATAGTATGTAAACACATAAGAGAGCCACCTGGCCCTCAGTGTTTTCTGTTTAAGGGCCCACCTAATGTTCTATTAATCCTCCAAGACACACATGGTCACCAGGGAAAAGTCTGGTTATATCACTTGTGTTTCATCCTTGTCTTTCATGTGAGTGACAAGGTGAAAAAATAAAAACAATAAATGACTCATAAAATGCTTATAGGAATAAATACAAACACAGTTAAACTAATATGTTTTTAAAAGGCAGATTTGAAAAATAAGCAAAAAACATCATGTCAATATAATATACAGTGACCAAAATATAAAAGAATGGATAGTATAAGTATAAGCAGCAGATAAAATGCAAGAAAAGGCAGAAGCCAGCTGACAGATCCAAGAATTTCTCACAGAATGAGAAAAAAAATTTTTTTAAGCATGAAAAAGAGCTTAGTTTTTATAAGAGATACAAAAAAATATTCTATATCTGTCTAATAATGGTTCCAGAAAGATCTACTTTCCATGCAATTGAGGGAATATGTGACAGGCAATATTCAGAGAAATAACTTTAAAGGCTTTTTTCCCAGAATTCATAGAAACGTAGATCATCAGGTTTGAGAAGCACAACAAAAATTGGCGAGTACAAGTAAAATGAGTATAAATGCAGTTGTATCTTTCTGAACCTATAAAATAGGGAAAACAGAAATTTTAAAAATCTTAAAGCAGAAAAACTGTTTTAAAAATACCAATGTTGTATCCTAGAAGCTTTATTATTTTACCTTTTCTATTTAGTTCCATAATCCATTGAAAAACAATTTTTGTGATGGCATAAGGTGGATGTCATTGTTCACTTTACTCATTGATATCCAGTTAACTGCAATAATTAATTGGAAACAAACTTTTCCCCCCAAAGAATTGCAGTTGGTGCCTTTGTAAAAAGTTAAGTAATTGTATATGTGTGGGAGTATCTTGTCTGTTCAATGGATTTATGTATTTATGCTTATTCTATTAAGCTCTATTAATTATTGCAGCTATACAGTTTGTTTGGAGAAGGCAATGGCACCCCACTCCAGTGCTTTTGCTTGGAAAATCCCAGGGATGGAGGAGCCTGGTAGGCTGTAGTCCATGGGGTCGCTGAGTCAGACACGACTGAGCAACTTCCCTTTCACTTTTCACTTTCATGCATTGGAGAAGGAAATGGCAACCCACTCTAATGTTCTTGCCTGGAGAATCTCAGGGATGGGGGAGCCTGGTGGGCTGCCGTCTATGGGGTAGCACAGAGTCGGACATGACTGAAGCGACTTAGCAGCAGCAGCAGCTATACAGTTTTTTATATTAAGTCTGTAAGTTTTCTTACTCTGCTCCTTCGGATCTTATGGTCTACTCCAAGTCTTTTGTTTATCCATATGTTTTAGAAACAATCTTTTAATTAAAAAAAAAAAGATATTAACTGAAGTACATTGAATCCAGATCAAACTGAACAATCTTCTTTATTTATTTATTTATTTAAAGTTTGCATTTTCTAATTTATATAAACAGGGTAATTTATGAACAGGGTATTTTTCTGCTCTTCTTTAGGTTTTTAAAAATTCTGTCAGAAATTATGTATAATTTTGAAGATAGCAGTTTCAGACATCTTTTATTTGATTTATCTCTATGTATTTGATGATATTTTAAGTTGTAATTTTAAAATTTTAATTGTCTAATTTTTGTGATCAGTATGTAGAGATCCAGTAAATTTTTGTATATTAACCTTATATTCACTGATCTTCCCTCTATATATATACTTTCTAATAGATCTTTATAGATTCTTTTAAATTTCTATTATACATTATTATCTGTGAATGAAGAGCTTTATTTCTTAATGTCCAAAATTTAAACCTTTCATTTTTTAGCCCTTGCTATTGGGCTGGCTAGGGTCAGATTAGGATCTAATTATGGTTCAGTTATTCCTAACAATGTAATCATGAGCAAATGGCTTATTTTTTCTGAAACTTTTGTTTTCTCTGTAACACATGGATGTGATACTTACCTTGAGAAACAATTGAAATGATGTTTGTGATGTGTTGCACAGATCTTTGCAAAGATCTATTATTTTGTCCCATAAATAGTAGATTCTAGTGGAAAAAATATAGTCAAATTCTGAATATTCTAATATTGTAATAATGATTAAGTCACTTTAATACGAAAAGATAGAAGTATTTCAAATTACTATAGAAGAGTGATTTCACCAAGATGGCAACATAGATTGTTCCCAACTTTACTCCCTCTGGCAAAAAGAACAACTAACAAGGATTCATGGATAAGACATCACTGAGAAAACTATGGATCACAGAATTGAGGCCAAAGCACCACAGAGACCAAGACAAACTGCATTAGAAGAGTAAGAGGAATAGCTACCTGCTGACTGCATTGACTCTCCCCCAGGTCCGTGGAGAATCACACTGAGAGCCTAGGTTTGAGCAATCTTGAGAAAGAACAACAAAGCTGGACATATTACTCTCCCTGATTTCAGATATTACAAACCTATAGTAGTCAAAGCAATATGATAGTGGCATAAAAATGGATGCATAGATCAATGAAACCAAAGAGAGTATCCAGAAATAAGGGATTAAGTTCTAGACAATTAGATGTGTAAAATTTTCTCCAGGAAAACAGCATGATTACCAAAACTAATACAGCTCCAACCATTGACCTTGAAGATAAAAATCATATGCTAAGGACAGAGAGAGTTTTACTGTATAATGACCCACCACATCCTCACCAGACTACCTACCTTCACTTAATTTACATTAGAGAAAAATGAACTTCTACTTGTTTATAACTCCATATTGATAGTTTTCAATGGCTGAATGTGATTCTTTTATGAACTCAAGAAATGATATACCACAAACCTTGTTATTAAAATGGTAAATATCAGACTCAGTTCAGTTCAGTCGCTCAGTAGTGTCTGACTCTTTGCAGCACGCCAGGCCTCCCTGTCTGTCACCAACTCCCAGAGTTCACTCAGTCTCACGTCCATCGAGTCCATGATATCATCCAGCCATCTCATCCTCTGTCGTCCCCTTCTCCTCCTGCCCCCAATCCCTCCCAGCATCAGAGTCTCTTTCAATGAGTCAACTCTTCGCGTGAGGTGGCCAAAGTACTGGAGTTTCAGCTTCAGCATTGTTCCTTCCAAAGAAATCCCAGGGTTGATCTCCTTCAGAATGGACTGGTTGGCTCTCCTTGCAGTCCAAGGGACTCTCAAGAGTCTTATCCAACACCACAGTTCAAAGCATCAATTCTTCAGCGCTCAGCCTTCTTCACAGTCCAACTCTCACATCCATACATGACCACTGGAAAAACCATAGCCTTGACTAGACGGCCTTTGTTGGCAAAGTAGTGTCTCTGCTTTTCAATATGCTGTCTAGGTTGGTCATAACTTTCCTTCCAAGGAGTAGGCGTCTTTTAATTTTATGGCTGCAATCGCCATCTACAGTGACTTGGGAGCCCCAAAAAATAAAGTCTGACACTGTTTCCACCGTTTCTCCATCTATTTCCCATGAAGTGATGGGACCAGATGCCATAAGTTAAGAGGCTGGGACATTCTCATTTAGATAGAATTAAAATTGAGATGCTTGTCAGATGTCCAAGGGTAGACGACATATGCGCAGTCTTAATATTTCAGTCTCTCAATCTATTTATACAGAACACAGAAAAAGGACTGCTCCAAATATATATATATATGCATAAATATTAAGGGTTATGAAATGTTATGGTCATATGCTCACCTCTTCAAAATAATCTGACTTAAGGAAGCAGAGCAGTAACCAGAGAGAAATTGTGAGTTTTAGATAATCTTTCTGATTTTACTTTCAAGTTATTCTTAGTAACAGACCTCTGTTAATTATTGACTTTATTCCTCAGCACCATTTATAGCCAAAGTTTTCTATGGAAAATTCCTCAAGATTTGCCATTAATGAGGAACAGTCTCCAAGGACAAGAAAGATTCCTAATGCTAACCAACCCTTTCCAATTCCAAGAGACATGAATATTGTTAATACTCAGTTCCTGAGCTACATCTTTGCTAGCTATGAACATCACCTCACCAATGTAGGCGAAGGATTCTGGAATCTCTGGACTATCCCACTTGCTTAATAAGAGCACTAGATAGAAGACATATATCAAATGATAGAACACATAGATCAACTCATGGGTTGAAGATTATGAATGCCAGTAGATAAGTATGGAAGGTAGCATTTGACAAATAGAGTAACAGGCTCAGACTTCAGAGTGGAACATAGTGGATGAAAGTTCTGTGCTTAAAGTCTACATCTGTATCTGTTTTTAAGAAGTGAAGTGAAGTGAAGTCGCTCAGTCGTGTCCGACTCTTTGCGACCCCATGGACGGATTCTCCAGGCAAGAATACTGGAGTGGTTACCATTTCCTTCTCCAGGGGATCTTCCCAACCCAGGGATCGAACCTGGGTCTCCCACATTGAAGGCAGACGCTTTAACCTCTTAGCCACCAGGGAAGCCCTGTTTCTAAATCCATATGTAAATCAGTTGAGCTGTAAGAAATGTCTGAGACAGTAAAACTTCTAACAGACATTCATAAGGACATATATAGTAGGAAGTTAAATATACGAGTCTAGAGTTTAGAAAAGAAAATGGATTGGAAGATATCTAGTTAAAAGTTCTCTTTTAACTAGTTATCTAGTTATGACAGAAAGAGACTCACACACTTAGAGAACAAACTTACGGTTGTTGGAGGGGAGGGATAGTTAGTGTTTGGGATGGACATGTATACACTGCTGTACTTAAAATGGATAATTAACAGGGACCTACTGTATAGCACATAGGACTCTGCTCAATGTTATGTGACAGCCTAGATGGGAGAAGAGTTTGGGGGAGAATGGATACATGTATATATCTGACCCTCTTCAGTCAGCCTATTGCTCTTAACATTCCGTTGAAATCACTCTCATCGATGTCAAAGTTCAATTTTCAGTCCTTAAGTTACTTGATCTCTCAATAAGACTTTTCCCATCTGACTTCTCTTACTTCAAATACTCTTTATTGCTGGCTTTCAGGACATCTTTACAGTCTCTTAGGTATGCCATGATCTCACTGATGGCTCCTTGGTCTCTTTGTCTGGCTCCTCCTCTTTCTTATTATTCATTTTTGGACCTATTCTTTTATTTATAGTTTCAGACTTCAAATGTCTATAAACAAATGGCTTTTTAACTTTTAATTTTGTTTTAGGGTATAGCCAATTAACAATGTTTGTGATAGTTTCAGGTGAACAGCTTGACTGAAGATGGTTTATAAAAAGCATGGAAGGTAAAATAACAAATTTGGAGAGTAATGGACAATGCGTGATGGAGAAAAGTAGCTTTTTGAAGGATCTGTCATAAAGAGTGGAGAAGTGGAGGAGTAGCTGAAGAAGGCTGAGGGGAAACAGTAGGATATTAGGGCATTGTCCATCTGAGGCTGAGATTTTAGACAGTTAGGACATCACATTTTAGATAGTTAAGGCCTCGTATATTTTCAATGCTGAAATATGATTCTGATAACCTCGGTTTTAAACCACTCCTGGTCTATCTGAGATCCAACACGAATGATTGTTTTCAGATGAATTATCAGGAGGTGGATATAAAAGCAGAAAGGTTATTCAAGCAAAAGTATCAGGAAGATTCAACCTGGGAAAGGATGTAAAAATGTGAGAGGTATGGTCAGAGAGAACATGCACTCAACTTCTTGACTGTTGGTTTAAACAAATTAAATATATATATATGATTCTACTTTCAGTGTATTTATAATATAATTGATACAAGAAAATCTGTATGTTGTAAACAAAAAACATCTTAAGATAATATTCAGTTAAGGACTATATTATCCTGTGTGTATATCAGTGTGTGAAAGCATAAGTGAGACTATTCATGAAGTTATGACATGATCAGCTCAAGGAGAAAGAAGACTAAACAGTGATAAAAAGTAGAAAATCATGTTTATTGGTAAGTGGGTACAAAGATAGAAATTCTCAATAACCAGACACAGATAGGTATAAGTGATGCATTTTGTATGCATGCTCATTTGCTCAGTCTTGTCCTACTCTTTGTGACCCCGTGGACTGTATAGCCTTCCAGGCTCCTCCATCCATGGAATTTTCCAGGCAAGAATACCAGAGCGAGTTGCCATTTCCTTCTCCAGGGGATCTTTCCAACCCAGTGATGGAATCAGCATCTCTTATGTCTCCTGCATTGGCAGGTGGGTTCTTTGCCATTAGTACCACCTGGGAAGTGATACATTAGAAAATAAGACATTAGAGATATTTGAGCAAGGGAGCGTCAGGCCAAAACCATAAAGCTATATGATTTCTGGAATCAATAAAGCTGGTAAAGCTGCTGATGAAGTAACTGGGAGCGAGTTGTTCAAAGTACAAAGACAGTAACTGTGAAAAAGTTGAGAAAAAGACAAAAATGAGGATCATTTTGTAGTTTTTTTAAAAAGTGTTATACTACTTATTAGGGATGAAATTAAAAGATGAATCAGTGATTCCAGTCTTATTAGGAGAATATTTGGAGGAAAAAACTTTTATTCATAAAATATTGAAATGAAAGGAAGAACATTTCAGCAATTGGGGAAGAACACATATGACCCTCTCCGTTCCTCACTATCAATTAATTAATTTATTATTCATCTTGTGACAAACACTGTTTCATGGATGCTGACACTGGGGACACAAGGGAGAAGAAAACCAGATACAGTTTTTGCCTTAATGCACTATATGGCCCCGTGAAAGAGTCCAACACTAACTAAATATCTTAAATAAATATTTTAACAAAATAAATATGAACAACATTGTCCATATGACACCTATAGCAATTCTATGAAGGTGCTACCTGTGGTAGCATATGAAAAGTAGGTTTGACTCAAAGAGGAAAGGGAAACTTTTCCTAAGAAAGTCACTAATTGATCTGAGACTGTGAAAGGATGAACAGGAGTTGACTCAGAATGAAGCAAAGGGACAGGGCCCAGGAAGAAATGCAAGGCAGCCAGAGTGGCTAGCGAGCAGAGAATGAGGGGACTCTAGTGTAAGGTGAAGCTGCTGAGACATCACGCGGTCAAGACAGATTGAGCTTTGTTAGATAGGGTGGGGATTTTTGTTCCTTCACAGGCCCAAAGGTTCTCCGGACATCTGATTTTAAGCAAATAACAGATGTGATCAGAATTTCTTTTTTGAAAAGATCACTCTGGTGGCAGTGTGGAGAATATATTGAATGAGGCAAGAGTGGGACTATTCAAGCAGCTCAGAAGTTAGCAGGACTCTAGTCAGTAACAATAACTTAAACTAGAGTAGTGACTGTGTAGATGGGTAGGAGTGTTCACCAAGCTCCTATGATGTGCCAAGCACTAAGCTAAGTACTGAGATGCAGTCTTTGCCTTAGTAGGCTCATGTTCTTGTAATAAAAACTGATTCATAAACAAGTGCCTATGCCATCCAATAATATGAACTCTTTCACCCTTAAAAGACTCCAAGAACCTCTGGGTGTTCCCTTCATTCCCTCATCTTTGTGCCTCCTCACTTAGATCATCCTTCAGAAAGTGCAAATTCTGACCCTCTCATTGCTGATTGAGTTTCTTTTCTTCATTCCTCATATTTGTGGTATAAGGAAACCAACTGATAAGAGAACCATCGAGGTTAGCTACAATACATTTCAGTAGCTAACTGTAGTGAATCCTCTTCATGTTGATTCTTTTCCTGTAACCCATCAAGACCTGAAATGAACTGCAGCAAGAACCCTGACTTTGTCCTCTCAGGACTGTCCCGTGACCCAGACAAACCACAGCTCCTCTTTGGTCTCTTCCTGGCCCTCTGCTTGCTGAGTCTCTTAGGAAACTCACTACTGCTGTTGGCTATTGGCGCTGACATCCACCTCCACAGCCCCATGTACTTCTTCCTCAGCCAGCTCTCCCTGGTCAACCTCTGCTCCACTACCACCACAGCCCCCCAAATGCTGGGGACGCTGTGGACCAGTAATGGACTGATCGCCTCTGAGTGCCTGGCCCAGTTATATTTCTTCACAATTTTGCTGATATGGACAACCTGCTTTTGACGGCCACGGCTATCGACTGCTACGCTGCCATCTGCCATCCCCTGCACTACCCACTCCTAATGACTCCTTGCAGATGTGCACTGCTGGTGGGTGGGTCACGGGGAGTGGCCCACTCTGTCTCTCTTCTCCATGCCCTGTTGCTACCCCAGCTCTGATTCTATACTAATCAAGAAATTCCCCACTTTTTCTGTGATTTTGGACCACTCTTTAGACTTTCCTGCTGTGATACCCACCTCAATGAGGACCTGATGATGGTTCTCACAGGACTCTTAGGAATCAGCCCTCTCCTCTGCATCATAACCTCCTATGCCCATATTTTCCTTGCTGTATCTCAGGTCCCATCAGCACAGGGGAAAAAGAAAGCCCTGGCCACATGCAGCTCCCACCTCTCCACGGTCATCCTCTTCTACAGCTCGGTCTTTGCCACCTACCTGAAGTCCCTGTCAGCTTCTCATGCCTCTGGGGAGCTGGGTGCTGCTATCATGTATGCCCTGGTAACCCCCACTTTCAATCCTTTCATTTATAGTCTAAGAAATAAGGAAGTGAAGAGATCCCTGAAAAGGATTGTAGGCATAGAGAGTTCATGGCATTAGGAATAATTCCAAAAAATAAGTGTTTGGGGGAAAAAAAAAAAAAAACCACACTCTTCACCACCACACTGATAAAGTGAGTCAGTTAACACCAAGGCTTTCACATGTCACACTGTATGATAAGGTATATTGGATATAACACTACATAGAAATTTGGAGAACTAGCTTCCAGGTCCCAGTCTAGGGGCAAGCTTGTATATGTATTCCAGCTATAGGTATATATATTATTTATTATCTATATTATTATCTCAAAACATTATATCAGTAATATGTCAAAGTGAAAGTGAAGTCATGTCCAACTCTTTGCGACCCCATGGACTGTAGCCTACCAGGCTTCTCCGTCCATGGGATTTTCCAGGCAAAAATACTGGAGTGGGTTGCAATTTCCTTCTCCAGGAGATCTTCCTGACCCAGGGATTGAAACCGGATCTCCCGAATTGTAGGCAGACACTTTAACATCTGAGCCACCAGGGAAGTCAAAGGAAGTATAACGCACATTACATTATATTATATAATTAAGTATATTATATATATAGTATTCTTTAGAGTTGATTGGATGAGCTGCTCTTTAAGTTTCCTTGTAAAGATAATACTATTGAGACGTGATCATCTATTCCCATCATTACCAACATTTTGATCACTATTGCCATTTCTATCACCAGTTTAATAATGAAGATCATCACCATCAGCTTTAGTCAATATCATCTTTTTGTCAGCAGAGTCACCTTACAAAGTACAGTCTTCAGTTCTCTCCCCATCAGTAACACCAGTATCATCATCATAAGTAAGAGAAAGAAACTGGTCCTATGCACTTTTTCCCCTTTTAATGCCTTATTTTTCAGAATGTTCTATTAATTTGTGTTTTTGTGCTATCTTGATAATTGTGGGAAATATCATCATGGCATGGTGGATAAAAATGTCTTCATAAATTTGAAAGCATAATAAATATTTGCCCTGGGAATACAAGATTACATAACTTACACAGCACAATATATGTGGGTTCCCTAGGTGGTGCAGTAGTAAAGAATCTGCCTGCACAATATATACACAATGTCTAAAATTTTCTTTAAAATTTTCCAGGAAAAAAAAAAAGGAATGGTAGATGGTAGGCACAATATTGGCAAAACATTGACGTCAAAGCTGGATGATAGGTACATAAGGGTCTGTTACACTACCAACTCTACTTCTCTGAATGTTTGACATTTTCTACAATAAAAAGTTAAAATGACAATCCCAAGCTCCCCATCTATTCCCTTACTTTCCCCCTCTGATAACCATAAATTCATTCTCTAAGTCTGTGAATTTCTTTCTGTTTTGTAAGTAAGTTCATTCACATCTTTTTTTTAGACTGTATGAGATATTATATGATATTTGTCTTTGCTGACTTACTTCACTCAGTATGATAATCCCCAGATCCATCCATTTTGCTGCAAATGGCATTATTTCATTCTTTTGAATGGCTGCTAATATTCCATTGAATGTATGTTCCACTTCACCTTTATCCATTCATCAGTCAATGGACAGATGGGGTTGACATTTACACACCGCTATATTTAAAATAGATAACCAACAAAGACCTACAGTAAAAAGATGAAACTAAAGCAAAAAGTTAAAATGAATAAGTGAAGTGCATTCAGCTTTAAATATTTTTAAAATATCTGTATACTTAGACATTGCAATCAAACCATGAAGAGTACATTAAAGTAAATTCTGGAAATAATGCTTGTGAAAGAATGGAATGCAGCTAGTGGAATACAACAGTGAAAGAATGGAATACAACTTAAAAACCCAATGGCAAAAGAATATTTAAGAATGTCATGTTTAGCCATATTATAAAGCCCCAAAGAATAAAACATTGAATTGGCCACAAAGTTCATTCAGTTTTTTCTTGCCAAACCAGTATGTATTTGTTGATCTTGAGAAAGAATTCTCCTAAAAGTTTTCACTGGAACATCGGATTATAAACTTAATGATCCAACTGCTGTTATTTATACATATGCATAGAATGCAATTCTGATGTCATAAAACAATGCTATAAATAAACAGTATTTCTAGGTTTTCATTGTTTTTCTATATAAAATATTCATGACCTATTTAATAGAGAAATAATAGAATTTAAAATAAAAAAATTTAATCTAACACAAAAATTACCATACTTGCCTCACTCTTAGAGGAACCATAGAAAGACTAGAGGGAAACAAGAAAATGGACAAAGATATGTTTTTTCAAACATTCTTGGAAGTTTTCTCAGTGGAAAAATCTGCACTCCCCCCCAGAAATATCAACACCCTCCTTTGTAAGTCAAGTGTGTGTGTTTCCTTATGCGAGCTGCCTCCTCAGTGCTTAATGAGCCAACTTGCTCCAAATAGGGTAGATCAGAGGATTCAAGATGGTGGTGACCATCAAATAGAGCAGGGTAATGGTTTTTCCAATGGTCATGTGAGTTGGACTGTGAAGAAAGCTGAGCGCTGAAGAATTGATGCTTTTGAACTGTGGTGTTGGAGAAGACTCTTGAGAGTCCCTTGGACTGCAAGGAGATCCAACCAGTTCATTCTGAAGATCATCCCTGGGATTTCTTTGGAAGGAATGATGCTAAAGCTGAAACTCCAGTACTTTGGCCACCTCATGCAAAGAGTTGACTCATTGGAAAAGACTCTGATGCTGGGAGGGATTGGGGGCAGGAGGAGAAGGGGACGACCGAGGATGAGATGGCTGGATGGCATCACTGACTCGATGGACGTGAGTCTGAGTGAACTCCTGGAGTTGGTGCCGGACAGGGAGGCCTGGCGTGCTGCGATTCATGTGGTCGCAAAGAGTCAGACACGACTGAGCCACTGAACTGAACTGAACTGAAAAACTTGAATGGGGACTAAGCAGCAGAGACTGTAGTGTAAACAACCACGAGAATTTCACAGCATGTGAACATTATAGCCAGGTAGGAGGACCATGAGGGTGAGCCTTTCTCTTGCTGACCACAGCAAGAACTGCCAATACAATCACTACAATCCAGGCATAAGATATCAGAATCAGTCCAAAAGGAATAGTGAGATAACCACACAATGAATGAATGAATGTTGTCACCTGGATCACTCACTCCAGGATCTGAGCAGGCCAGTCTTGACAAAGGCGTGAAGTCACAGTAAAATTGGCTAATGTGATTGGGCCACTGGACCTCTGCTAGGCCATCAGGCCCACAACCTAGCCATATACCATGAAGCCAAAGAGCCAGGCTATGCCCACCAGCCCCAAGTACTGTCTGGGAGTGAGTGGCAGCGAGGGTAATAATTATTCAGTACTGATTATATACCTTGACCACTAGTCAGGAGCATCCAGTTGTCCCTAGAGAGCCAAAGATAAAGAACTGGGTCAAGCACCCAATCATAGAGATGAATGCCTTCTGCAGGAAGTCCTCCAACACTTTTGACATCACTTTACACATTTAGAAGGAAGGATGGAAATACAAATACATAGACTCAGAAACATCACTTACACAATGAGCACACAATCATTGCTATTCACTTGTATTATATTCATAGCATATACTAGAACAAGAAATTATTAATGTGATGAATATACAATGAACTTCTGCATAGCAAAAAAAAATGTGATTTGCAATAGAAAGATGGACAAAGGACATGGCATTTACAATTGGAATTAAAGCTTGGATAGATGTCAGAACACATATAGATATCCTTTGGATAAGGCAGATAGAATATTTTTACCTAAACGGTATAGAAGAAGTAAAGATACACAATGAGAGATCAGCTTCATTCTCCTAGAGGGAAATGTGAGCTTGAGAATTCCAAAATTAAAGGAAATAATTTAGTGTTAATACCAACAGTGAAAAGTCAGATTGAAAAGAAGCAAAGCACTACTACTTTTCCTTATTCCTCTATTTTCCATAGAGCCACAGTAATAAATGAGGGGAATATTTAAAGATAATCATCTTTCTGTATGGATTAAAGAAATATGACTGACCCTCATGCCTTAAATGTCATAGCCCAATTTCCTTCCATTTTATAGTTTTTCCAAGGAAGGTTCCAAGATGAGAAAGTATATCCATACCTCTGTCCCAGGAAATGAAAGATAATTTAAGAAAATTTGAGGCCACTGAGAATTGTACTGCCTGTGGTTCTGAAACTAAGAAAGAAACAGGAAAGAAAAGAGGAAAAATAAGACAAATGGAACTCAAGATAGGAATTCCCCAGGGAGAATTCTCTTCTATTGCAGGTATAGAAAGGTAACTTGTTTATTCTTACAACAGTCCTCTCAAACCCAGGGGACACCCTCTCTCGGAGTTTATGTATCTGAAGAACCATGGATCAAAAACAAAAGGAAGAATTTCAGAGAGAAGAGGTTTTGGAATATGAAGAGCTTATACTATAATCCCAATATAAACTATCACTTCAACATTTTTCTATTCTTTATTTTTCATAGCTTTCTAATGTTTATTTTTCAGAAGTCAACCTTCTGAAAAAGGTAAGAAGTAAAAAGGTAAGCAGTAAACCTGGTCAACTTTCTTAACTATAGCTTTGAACACTGAATCAGGTAGGAGAATGAAACAGGCTCAAAGTTGCCCATAGTCTCCGATTTCTTGTTAGGGTTAAATTTACATACCAAGGACTTAGAGTTGGTTTCTTATTTAATGATGAACATTGTATTGGTGGATTTGAAGGCAATCTACTGCCTACATTTTAGTGGCATACCTCTAAATATTCATCAAAGTAAATGAGTAATCTCTAAAAGATGCAGTGAAATAAATTATTTAGTACAGAAAGTCTGATTACTGTTTTGTTTAAATGTTAGGAAAAGATTTTTTTCCCCAAATGAATTTTTGATACAATTTTGTTTTGTGGGTAGAGAACCAAAAATAACCTTTGGCATATCATGTGTATCTTAAGCAGGAGTGATAATGTTTAACAATATACAAAATACACATGGTTATTAAGGAAAGCTACTCTGAATTCTTGGTGCCAGCCTTCAGTAAAGGTGTAATAAAGGTGAGATAATTACTCAAAATATTCTCTAGCTATAAAGATGAATGTCCCATGGGACCCCTAGAAATGTTTCCTAGTTAATTCACTTTTTTACTGAGGTCACATCAAATCTTTTCCTTCTCCACTCATGGATTTCCCAGACTTTGTGTATGTGCTCAGTTATGTCCAACTCTTTGCAACCCCATAGACAGTAGCCCTCTAGACTCCCCTTTTCACAGAATTTTCCAGGCAAGAATACTGGAGAGAGTTGCCATTTCCTTCTCCAGGGATTCTTCCTGACCCAGGAGTTGAATCCATGTCCCTTGCATTTATAGGTTGCTTCTTTACCATTGAGCCACCAGGTAAGCCCCAAAACAACAATGCTCTCCCTCAAAATATTGTTGTCTAGATGGGAAATCCTCAGCTACAGGATTCTGGTTCCCATGAGAGATATCATTTCATATCTTATTTTGTCTTTTCTTTCAAGTGATGCTGAATCAAACCTCAGTCACTGAATTTCTCCTCCTAGGAGTGACAGACATCCAAGTACTGCAGCCTGTTCTCTTTGGGGTTTTCCTTGCAATTTACATTGTCAATGTGGCTGGGAATGGAGCCATCCTGATGGTTGTCATCTCTGATTCAAGACTCCATTCTCCTATGTATTTTTTCCTTGGAAACTTGTCATGTCTAGATATCTGCTACTCCACGGTGACTCTGCCAAAGATGCTGCAGAACTTCCTCTCTACACACAAAACAATTTCTTTCTTGGGATGCATAAGCCAGCTTCATTTCTTCCACTTCTTAGGCAGCACAGAGGCCATGTTGTTGGCCGTGATGGCATTTGACCGCTTTGTGGCTATCTGCAAACCACTTCATTACACTCTCATCATGAATCATCAGGTCTGTATCCAGATGGCTGTCACTATCTGGATCACTGGGTTTTTCCATGCCCTACTGCACTCAATAATGACCTCTCGCTTAAACTTCTGTGGTTCCAACCACATCCATCACTTCTTCTGTGATGTTAAGCCATTGCTGGAGTTGGCCTGTGGAAACACTGACCTCAATGAATGGCTACTTCATTCTGTGACAGGGACCATTGCCATGGGCCCATTTTCTCTAACCCTTCTCTCTTATTTCTATATCATTATCTATCTTTTCTTCAAGACCCATTCTTGCAGCATGCTCCATAAAGCACTGTCCACGTGTGCCTCCCACTTCATGGTAGTTGTTCTTTTCTATGCTCCTGTTGTTTTCACTTACATCCGTCCTGCCTCAGGTAGCTCCGTGGACCAGGAACGGATCATTGCCATTATGTACACTGTGATCACTCCTGTACTAAACCCACTGATCTATACTTTGAGGAACAAGGAAGTAGAGGGGGCTTTGAGGAGGGCGATCAGAAGGAGACTCTGACCCTAAGAAATCTAGAGAATTCTTCCAAGGCATCCGTAAAAAAGCTATGATACAGTTGGGATGTGAAATTATACTGCTTTTCTAATTGTTTACTGTTTGTGAAGCAGAAGGCATTATATAAAGAAAAATAAACGGGAAAGTCCAGTCTGGTTGTGTTAACAGTGTGTGACTAGGTAATGTAAGGGAAACTTGAACAAATAGGACATTATCCACAAAATCTTTTTCTTTTTTTGGCTGTGCTGAGTCTTCATCGCTGTGGCAGCCTTTTCTCTGGTTTTGGGGAGTGGGGACTCCTCTAGACACGGTGCTTAGGTGTCTCCATGCAGTGGCTTCTCCTGTTGTGGCAAGTGGGCTTAACTGCTCCGTGGAATGTGGAATCTTCCTGGATCAGGGATCAAACTGGTATCTCCTGCACTGGCAGGGAGATTCTTTACCACTGGCCACTAGGGAATCCCCCTTGAAATTTTAATGTTGAATTTGTGTGGGGGATATAAGCTGATAAAACTATTTGTTTACATATTCTTGTATGTTCTTAAATAAAACCAGATACAGAAATTTGCCTCAAATATGCATATATGGCATAGTTGGATAATACTAAGGCTTGTTAATCTGCATGTTTCCTGTAAATTAACATATTGTAAGGTGAAAATAAAGTTATTATGCTGTTTTATTTTAAGAATTTGAGGGTAGAGCTATGGTTACTCAACTAGAAAAACAAATGTTAACTCATATATGAGTTAAGGGAAATTCTTAAGCAGTATATCATGATTTCTTTTTCTCCAAACAAGGAAGCAAGTAAGTAATTAAAACAATAATACTTTGAGTACAAATTAACAGAGATAAATTGTGAACTCTGACTCCAAAGATGCTTTATAATTCAAGTGGACAACCTGTCAAAGATTACCTTAAAATATTGCTAAAAATGGAGGCAGTGTGAAAAAAAATCTCAGGAATATCTTTCTCGCTCACTGATATGTTATTTTCCCCTCAATTTCTGGTCATGGAAAATTGAGCTTCAAAATTCTTCCTTATTATTTATTTTGGTTTTGATTTCTATACTTATTTTCTCAGATTGTAATGTCATAGAATATGATATGATACCAGTGAAATATGAAGAATTCATCAAGTTTGTTTTCCTTACCTATCACCAAATTTATACTAAGTGAAAGCTATCAAATAGTAATTTAGTTCAATTCAATCGCTTAGTTGTATCCAACTCTTTGCGACCCCGTGGACTGCAGCAAGCTAGGCTTCCCTGTCCATCACCAACTCCCGAAGCTTGCTCAAACTCATGTCCATTGGGTCAGTGATGCCATCCAACCATCTCATCCTCTGTCGTCCCCTTCTCCTCCTGCCCTCATTCTTTCCCAGCTTCAGGGTCTTTTCTAATGAGTCGGTTCTTCACATCGGGTGGCCAAAGTATTGGACTTTTAGCTTCAACATCAGTCCTTCCAATGAATATTCAGGGCTGATTTCCTTTAGGATGGACTAGTTGGATCTCCTAGCAGTCCAAGGGACTCTCAAGAGTCTTCTCCAACACAACAGTTCAAAAGTATCAATTCTTCAGTGCCCAGCTTTCTTTGCTGAAGTATTTTTGGAGCTAATAGACAAGAATTACTATGTTCCTCACTTTCTATGTTCCATGAAGTGTCACTGGACCTGAAACCATAATGGATACTGGCATTTCCAACTATTTAAAGATATAGGATTCTCACGTGTCCAGTGGTTAGCATTCTGCACTTTTGCTGCTAAGGGCCTAGGTTCAAGCCCTTGTCGAGGAACTCTGATCCCACAAGCCACGCAGTGCAACCAACAAATAAATAAATAAGACTACTAAATAAATAATAGAGATACAGACTGAAAAGTTATAAAAGAATAATTTGAGTTCATAAACAGACTATTCAAATTGTTTACATCAACTTTTGTAAAGCAAAGAATTTGATTCTAACTTGGCTCACATAGTTCTTCCATCTCCCGACTCTACTTTCTTTGGTCTCTCTCTCTTTTTTTTTAATATAAATTTATTTAATTGGAGGTTAATTACTTTACAGTTTTGTATTGGTTTTGCCACAGTTCCAGTTTTGTTTATAAAAAAATGTGTGGGGAGAAAGCATTTTATACCCTGAACTATCTCAGACTAGAATTACTATTAATCAGATTTTTTAATGTAATCCAACATACATGGATATTGTCACCCTGCCTATTCAACTTATATGCAGAGTACATCATATGAAATGGTGGGCTGGATGAAGCACAAGCTGGAATCAAGATTTCCAGGAGAAATATCAATAACCTCAGATATGTATATGACACCACACTTATAGCAGAAAGTGAAGAAAAACTAAAGAGCCTCTTGATGAAAGTGAAAGAGGAGAGTGAGAAACTTGGTTTAAAACTCAACACTCGAAAAACTAAGATCATGGCATCCGGTCCCATTGCTTCATGGCAAATAGATGGGGAAACAATGGAAACAGTAAAAGATTTTATTTTGTGGGCCTCCAAAATCACTGCAGATGGTGACCGCAACCATGAAATTAAAAGACACTTGCTTCTTGCAAGAAAAGCTATGATCAACTTAGGCAGCATATTAAAAATCAGAGACATTACTTTGCCAACAAAGGTCTGTCTAGTCAAAGCCATGGTTTTTCCAGTAGTCATGTATGGATGTGAGAGTTGGAATATAAAGAAAGCTGAGCACCAAAGAATTGATGCTTTTAAACTGTGGCATTGAAGAAGACCCTTGAGAGTCCCTGTGACTGCAGGGAGATCAAGCTTGTCAATCCTAAAGGAAATCAGTCCTGAATATTCATTGGAAGGACTGATGCTGAAGCTGAAACTCCAATACTTTGGCCACCTGATGCAAAGAACTGAGTCATTGGAAAAGACCCTGATGGTGAGCAAGATTGAAGGCAGGAGGAGAAGGGGAGGACAGAGGATGAGATGGCTGGATAGCATCACTGACTCATGTAATTGCTTTACAGTGTGTTTTAATTAGAATATCATTGCTTTACAATGGACTTCCTTGGTGGCTCAGAGGGTAAAGCTATCCCAGCTCTCATTGTATACTAATCAAGAAATTCCCCACTTTTTCTGTGATTTTGGACCACTCTTTAGATTTTAACTATATATAATATATACATGGCTATCAAGGAAAGTTACTTTTAATTCCTTTAAGCCAGCCTTCAATAAACGTGCATTCACTTCAGTTCAGTCGCTCAGTCATGTCCGACTCTTTGCGACCCATGAATTGCAGCACACCAGCCCTCCCTGTCCATCACCAACTCCGGGAGTTCACTCAGACCCATGCCCATCGAGTCAGTGATGCCATCTAGCCATCTCATCCTCTGTCATCCCCTTCTCCTCCTGCCCCCAATCCCTCCCAGCATCAGAGTCTTTTCCAATGAGTCAACTCTTTGCATGAGGTGGCCAAAGTACTGGAGTTTCAGCTTTAGCATCATTCCTTCCAAAAAAATCCCAGGTCTGATCTCCTTCAGCATGAACTGGTTGGATCTCCTTCCAGTCCAAGGGACTCTCAAGAGTCTTCTCCAACACCATATTAACATTAAATAATTTCTCAAAATCCTCACTACATTTAAAGGTGATAATCTCATGGGATTTCTAGAAATGTTCCCTACTAAATTCACTTTTTTATTCTAGTCACATCATATCTTTGTCTTCTCCTTTCAAGAGTTTCCCAAATATTGAATGATTCCTTTTAATAGAAAGCACTCTAATGTTTACATCTCCATTCAGAGTTCTTTATAGTTCTTATTATTCCCTCACAGTCAATTTTTCTTAGGTTAAAAACCCTTCAAATGATTTTTTACTAAGTCAGGAGACAGTAGTGTGGTGCAGAGCTTAATAATTTACCCTCTGTTATATCTTAGGATTATAAAAGACAAGTCTTTACCAGATAAGATTGGTAGGCTGGCAATTTGCTCTGAATCCCTGGAAAAAAGAAAAGATTTTCTCTTGAAAAGATGTATATATATATTTGAAAAGATATGTCAAATAAAAACAAAAGTGTTTGAGTAACAGTCCATAAATGGCATATAATGTTAATATTTAATAATCCAGTGGTCCAAATATTGTATAATCTGTGCTGCTGAGACTATTTAAAACACCACTGCTCTACCTCAAAATATTATTATCTAGATGGGAAAATCCTCAGTTGTGGGACACTGGTTCCCATCAGAGATAGCATTCCATATGTTATTTTGTCTCTTCTTTCAAGTGATGCTGAATCAAACCTCAGTCACTGAATTTCTTCTCCTGGGAGTGACAGACATGCAAGAACTGCAGCCTGTTCTCTTTGTGATTTTCCTTGCAACTTACATTGTCAGCTTGGCTGGAAAAGGAGCCATCCTGATGGTTGTCATCTCTGATTCAAGACTCCATTCTCCTATGTATTTTTTCCTGGGAAACCTGTCAAGTCTGGATATCTGTATTCCAGCTGGAGAAATTCCTCTCTACCCACAAAGCAATTTCTTTCTTGGGATGCATAAGCCAGCTTCATTTCTCCCATTTCCTAGGCAGCACAGAGTTCATGTTGCTAGCCATGATGGGCTTTAACCGCTTTGTGGCTATCTGCAAACCATTTCATTATATTCTTATCATGAATCCTCAAGTCTGTATCCAGATGGCTCTCACTGTCTGGATCATTGGTTTTTTCCATGCCCTGCTGCACTCAGTAATGACCTCTCGCTTAAACTTCTGTGGTTCCAACCATATCCACTTCTTCTGTGATGTTAAGCCATTGCTGGAGTTGGCCTGTGGGAACGTTGAGCTCAGTGAGTGGCTGCTTAATACTGTCACAGGCACCATTGCCATGGGCTCATTCTTTCTAACATTCCTGCGCTATTTCTATATTATTATCTATCTTAGTTCAAGACCCACTCTTGCAGCATGCTTCATAAAGCACTGTCTACGTGTGCCTCCCACTTCTTGGTAGTTGTTCTTTTCTGTTGTTTTTGTTTACATTCATCCTGCCTCAAGTAGCTCCAGGGACCAGGATCAGACCAGTGCCATTATGTACAATGTGGTCACTCCTATGCTAAATCCACTGATGTATACTTTGAGGAACAAGGAAGTAAAAGGGGCCTTGAGGAGGGTGATGTGAAGGAGGCTCTGACTTAAAGATATCTGAAGAACTCTTCGGAGGCACAAATAAATAGGTAGTGAAAACTGGAGATAGCGAGTTTATACTGCTTCTGAAATTGTTTACTCTTTGTAAAACAGAATCCACGTGTGCTAAGTTGCTTCAATCATGTCTGACTCTTTGCGACCCTAGGACTCTAGCTTATCGGGCTCCTTTGTCCATGGGATTCTCCAGGCAAGAATACTGGAGTGGGTAGCCATTTCCTCCTCTGGGGGTCTTCCTCACTCAGGGATTGAACCCACGTCTCTTATGTCTCCTGCATTAGCAGGTGGGTTCTTTACCACTAGCCCCACCTGAGAAGCTTATAAAACAGAGAGAATGGTATAAAGAAAAAATAAATGAAAAAGCCCAGTAAGTTGTGTTCAACAGTTCATTTCTAGGGAATATAAGGGAAATTTGAACAAATGTACACTATTCATGGAATCTTAAAGTTGAATTTGTTTGGGAGATATTGGTTGATACAACTGATCTGTCATGTTTGTGCTCTTGAATAAAATCAGGTACAGAAATTTGCCTCGGTTACTCATACATTGTATAGCTGGAAAGTGCTTAGGCCAGTTTATCTGTGTGTTTCCTGCAAGTTAACATATTATAATGTGAACAATAAAATTATTATGCCATTATGTTTTAAGGATTTGAATTTAGGATCATGGGCACAAATGGAAAAGTAAATATTTACTCACACATGAGTGAAAGGACATTTTTAATCAGTATGTATTGATTTCTTTTTCTCTCAGCAAGGAGGCAAGAAATTAAAACAAATATTGCCATTAGTTCTAGTTAACAGAGATACAGTAACCAATGGTTTATCTAAAGAGTTTTGTGAATTCTGACTGCAAAGATATATTATAAGTCAACTGACAACCTGTCAAAGATTCCTGTAAAATATTGTCAAAAGTATAGTCAGTTTGAAAAAAATCTCAGGAATACATTTTTAGCTTTAGCATGTTATTTTCCCCTCAATATTTGGTCATGAATATTGAGTTTCTAAACTTTCCCTATCATTTATTTTGTTCTTTGATTTCTATACTTATTTTCACAGTTTGTAATGTGATATAATATGATGTAATTCCAGTGAAATATACAGAATTCCTCAAAAATTTGTCTTGCTTTCCTTACCTGTCACCAAGCTATACTAAGTGAAAGTTATTAAATAGTAATTGCTGAAGTATATTTGGAGGCTAACAGAGAAGAATTACTATGTTCCTCACTTTCTAAGTGCCACTGAATCTGAAACCATGGTGGATGCCAATATTTACAACTATTTAGAGATACAGAACTCCCTGGTGTCCAGTGTTTAGGACTCCATATTTTCCCTGCTTAAGGCACAGGTTCAATCCCTGGTTGGGGAACTAATATCCCACAAAACAGGTAACAGTCAATAAATAAAAAGCAGGAATAATAAATAAATAAAAGAGAGATACAGACAGATAAGACAAGACTATAAAAGGATATTTTGAGGTCACAGATGGACTCCTGAAATTTTTTACATTCACTTTTGTAAACCCAAGAAATTTGGTTCTAATCTTACTCACATGGTTCTTCCATCTTCCCACTCTACCTTCTTCGGTCTCTTGATTCCAATTTTGTTTATAAAAGAATGTGTGTGGGAGAAGGCATCTTACATCCTGCACTATCTCAGACAGAATTTCTATTGAACAGAATTTTTGACATAATCCAAGCTTCATAGAGGCTGTAAACTACAGAGGAGCACATGGTTACCTATTGCTTTATGACATGCTGTCACCCTAAACACAGATGGTTAAATTCCTATTTAATTAAACTGCATGGATGCTGATGGCATGGGCATTAGTAACAGAGGGTAGAGACAGTGAGCCTGTTAAGCTGCTGATGAAATTAATAATTAAGAAATTATTAATGTGATGAATATATTATGAACTTCAGCAAAAATGAAACACAATTGAAAGGTGGACAAAGTACATTGCATTTGTAATGGTAATTAGAAAGCTTGGATAGATGTTGGGTTGCATATAGATATCCCTTGGATGAAGCAGATGCAATACTACTACTAAAGCAGAGAGCAAGAAGTGAAGAAGACACACATTGGAGATATCAGCCTCATTCTCCTAGGGAGAAGTGTGAGGTCTGGGATACCAAAATAAAAGAAAATATTTGAGTGTTAATACCAACAGTAGGAGAGTCCTGGTGGTCCAGTGGTTAAGAATCTGCCTGCCAATGCAGGGGACACAGGTTTGATTACTGGTCCAGGAATATATATGCTGCTGAGAAGCTAATCCCGTGTGCCGCAACTCTTGATCCCAAGCTCTAGAGCCTGCGAACCACAACTACTGAAGCCCCTATCCTCTAGAGTCCATGCTCTGCAACCCGAGACGCCACCACAATGAGAAGCCCATGCACCACAATTAGGGAGTAGCCTGGGCTCACCACAGCTGGAGAAAGGCTGTGCATAGCAGTGAAGACTCAGTGCGGCCAAAAATAAACAAATAAAATTTTTTTAAAAAAACACCAATAGTGAAATGTCAGACTCAGAAGGAACAAAAGCAATACCGCTTCTCCTCATTCCTCTCTTTGGTATTCCATAGAACCACAGTAATAAATGAGTAGAATACCTAAATGATAATCATCTCTCTGTGTAGATCAATAGGATGTGACTGGCGCTCATTCTTTAACTGTCATTGCCCAATTTCCTTCCATTGTATATAGAATTTTCAGAGTGCAGCCCCCAAGGTGAGAACTTTGGTATCCATATCTCTGTCCCAGGAAATGAAAGATAATTTTAGAGAGTGCAATACTAAGTGAAGTCAGTCAGAGAAGGAGAACTATCACATGACATCCTTTGTTTGTGGACTCTCAAAGGAAATGGTACAAATGAACTTACTTGTGGCACAGAAAAAAGCTCACAGAGTTAGAAAATGAACTTACAGGTGCCAGGGGAAGGGGTACTTAGGGACTTTGGTATTGCCGTGTACACACTGCAATATTTAAAATGTATAACCAACAAGAACCCATTGTATATCACATGGAACTCTCTCAGTGTTATGTACTGGCAAGGATGCGAGGGGAATTTGGATGGGAAGAACGGATACATTTCCATGTATGACCTGAGTCCCTTCACTCTTCATGTGAAACTATTGGCTATACTCCAATTAAAAATAGAAAGTTTAAAGTTTGGGGGAAAATAAGAAAATGCAGGCCATTGAGACCTGTACAGTCTGTGATTCTTAAACTAAGAAAGAAGTACAGTAAGGAAAGAAAATAGGAAAGATGGGAAAAACAAAAATAGAACTCAAGATAGGACTTCCCCAAGGAGAATTCTGTCATACTGCAGGTATAGAAAGATCCTCCCAAACCCCAGGGACATTCTCTCTCAGGGTTTGTCTGAAGATCTGCACAACATAAAAGACAGGCAGAATTTCAGAAAGAAGAGGTTTGGGAAGATGAAGAGCTTATATACTCAGTCCCAATATAAGTTGTCACTTCAAATACATTTTTACTCTTTATTTCTCTTAATGTTTTTCTATTATTTACTTTACCGGAGTGCCAACCTAGTAAGCTTTCTTAGCAGTGAATTTGAACACTCAAACAGGTAGGAGAATGAGCCAGGAGACAAGCTGGGGAGTTGCACTTATTGTCGATCTTCTTGCTAGTATTCAAGTTGAATGCCCAGGATTCAGGGCTAGTTTCCTATCTTATGATAGGAAACACTCCCCATTGTGTTTGTGGATTATGAAGGCTCTTTACTACCTACATTTTTATTGCCTTTCTCTAAGTGTTCTCCAGAGTAAATATGTGATTTTTAAATATTCAGGATGCAGTGAAATAAATCATTTGGTACATAAAGTCTGATTACTATTATCTTTAGATGTTAGGAAATGGTTCTCTTCCCCAAGGATTTTTTAAACAGCTTTGCTTTGAGGGTAGAGAACCAAAAATGATGTTTGGCATATCATGCCTCTCTTAACCAGGAGTGATAAAGTTTAATAATATACAAAACATACATGGTTATCCAGGAAAGCTACTTGGAATACCTGGAAGCCAGGCTTCAAAAAAGGTCAATTAATGGTTAGATATTTACTCAAAATTTTTTCTAGCTATAAGGGTGAGAATCCCAGGGGATTGCTAGAAATGTTCCCTACTCAATTCACTTTTGAATTCTAGTCACATCAAATCTTTTTCTTCTCCTTTCAAGGATTTCCCGAAACTTAAAATGTTTCCTTTTTATAGAAAGCATTCCATGGTTTGCATATCTGTTTCAATTTCCTTAGAGCTCTTACTATTCTCTCATTGTTGATTGCTCTTAAGTAAATCAAATGAGTTCTTACTTTGCTAAGTTAAAGCAGCGAAGTGGAGTATTTAAAAATTTACTTTCTGTTAGATCTTAGGATGATAAAACACAAGTGTTATTAGAGAAGATGGTAGGCTGGCAACATGCTCTGAATTCGTGGAAGAAAGAAAAACATTGATTAATTTTTGAAAAGTGTTTGAGCAGTCCGCAAACACCATGTAACTTTAATATTTAATAATCTAGTGGTCCAAATATTGTACAACCTGTGATGCTGGGACTATTTAAATAGCAATGCTCTCACTCAAAATATTATTGTCTGGGTGAGAAAATTCTCAGCAGGAGGACTCCGGTTCCCATCAGAGATCACATTCCATGTTATTTTGTCTTTTCTTTCAAGTGATGCTGAATCAAACCTCAGTCACTGAATTTCTCCTCCTGCCAGTGACAGACATCCAAGTACTGCAGCCTGTTCTCTTTGTGGTTTTCCTTGCAATTTACATTGTCAATCTGGCTGCGAATGGAGCCATCCTGAGGGTTGTCATCTCTGATCCAAGACTCCATTCTCCTATGTATTTTTTCCTGGGAAACCTGTCATGTGTGGATATCTGCTTCTCCACAGCGAGTCTGCCGAAGATGATGGAGAACGTCCTCTCTACACACAGAGCAATTTCTTTCTCGGGATGCATAAGCCAGCTTCATTTCTTCCACTTCATGGGCAGCACAGAGGCCATGTTGCTGGCCGTGATGGGCTTTGATCGCTTTGTGGCTATCTGCAAACCACTTCATTATACTCTGATCATGAATCCTCAAGTCTGTATCCAGATGGCTCTCACTGTCTGGATCATTGGTTTTTTCCATGCCCTGCTGCACTCAGTAATGACCTCTGGCTTAAACTTCTGTGGTTCCAACCATATCCATCACTTCATCTGTGATATGAAGCCATTGCTGGAGTTGGCCTGTGGGAACACTGAGCTCAACCAGTGGCTGGTCAATACTGTCACAGGCACCATTGCCACGGGTTCATGCTTTCTAACATTCCTGTCCTATTTCTATATTATTATCTATCTTTTCTTCAAGACCCACTCTTGCAGCACGCTACATAAAGCACTGTCTACGTGTGCCTCCCATTTCTTGGTAGTTGTTCTTTTCCACGTCCCTGGTGTTTTTGTTTACATTCATCCTGCCTCAAGTAGCTCCATGGACCAGGATCAGATCAGTGCCATTATGTACAATGTGGTCACTCCTATGCTAAATCCACTGATCTATACTTTGAGGAACAAGGAAGTAAAGGGGGCCTTGAGGAGGGTGATTTCAAGGAGTCAATGACTTGAAGAAGTCTAGCAAACTCTTCTCAGGCATAAATCAACAGGCAATGAGAAACTGGAGATGTGGCTTTATACTGCTTGTCAAAGTGTTTACTATCTGTGAAACCAAAGGAACTGTATAAAAGAATAATAAATGGAAAAGCCCAGTAAGTCATGTTAAACAATGCATTCTTACATAATATAAGGAAAACTTGAATAAATGGGACACTGTCCATTGAATTTTATTGTTCAATTTGTTTTGGACATATCAGTTGATAAAAATGACTTGTTATCTATTTTTTGTGTTCTTGAATAAAATCAGATATAGAAATTTGCCTCAAGTACTCATACACTGTATAGTTGGATAGTACTTAAGTATGTTTACCTATGTGTTCCCTGCAAGTTAACATATCATAATGTGAATAATATAATTATACTGTTTTAGGGACTTCTCTAGTGGCCCAGTGATTAAGACTCCAAGCTTCTAGTGCAGAAGATACAGGTTCAGTCCCTAGTCAGGAAAATATGATCCCACATGTTGCATGGCACAGCCAAAAAATAAATAATTTTTTAAAATTATTACACTTTAAATTAAACTGTTTTCTTAAACTGCTACACTTTAAGCATCTTAATTTAGGGCATGAACTCCACAAGAAAGTCAATGTAAAGTCACATATGAGTTAAAGGACATTTTTAAGCAATATGTCATGATTTCTTTTTCTCTAAGCAGAGAGGCAAGTAATTAAAATAAATAGTAGTCTGAATTCTAATTAATACAGATAGTGTAACTAATGGTTTAGCTAAAGAGTTTATGAACTCTGACTCCAAAGATATTTAATAATTCAATTGAATAACCTGTCCAGGATTACTATAAAATATTGTTCAAAGTGGAGTCAGCTTGAAAAAAATCTCAGGAATACCTTTCTGGTTCATTATTATGTTATTTTCCCTTTAATTTCTGATCATGGAAAATTGAGTTTCAAAGTTCTTCCTTTTTATTTAGTTTTTTTTATGTCTACACTTATTTTCACAGACTGTAACATGGTATATTATGATGTAATACCAATGAAATATGCTGCAGCTGCTGCTGCTAAGTCGCTTGAGTCATGTCCGACTCTGTGTGACCCCATAGACGGTGGCCCACCAGGATCCCCCATCCCTGGGATTCTCCAGGCAAGAATGCTGGAGTGGGTTGCCATTTCCTTCTCCAATGCATGAAGTGAACAGGAAAAATGAAGCCGCTCAGTTGTGTCCAACTCTTAGCGACCCCAAGGACTGCAGCCCACCAGGCTCCTCCATCCATTGGATTTTCGAGGCAGGAGTACTGGAGTGGGTTGCCATTGCCTCCTCTGATGAAATATGAAGAATTCATAAACATTTTTTGTCTTGTTTCTCTTATCTGTCACCAACCTTATACCAAGTGAAAACTATTAAATAGTAATTGCAGGAGTATTTTTGGAGCTAACTGACAAGAATTACTATGTTCTTCCCTTTCTAAATTCCTAGCAATGCCACTGGACCTGAAACCATGGTGGGGCAGCGCCTAAAACTACTGAGAGACACAGAATGATGCAGCAGCTCAGCAGTGAAGAGCCTGCACTTTCCCTCTTGAGGGTCCAGGCTCAGTCACTGGTTGGGAAACTAAGATCCCACAAGCCAGGCAGCACAGGAAATAAGTAAATACCGTAAATAGAGTACAGACAAATAAGACTGGAAAAGAATCTTTTGAGCTGATAGACAGACTATTCAAATTGTTTACATTCACATTTGTAAATCCAAAGGATTTGGTTCTGATCTTACTCACGTTTCTTTTGTCTTCCAACTCTACCTTCTTTGGCCTCTTAATTTCAGTTTTGTTAGTAAAAGAATGTATGTGGGGGAAGATATCTTACACTCTGGACTGTCTCAGAATTTCTGTTGAACAAACTTTTTGACATAATCCAACCTACATAGAGGCTGTAAACTGTAGAGGAGCACATGATTACCTATAGCTCATGATACACTGTCACCCTACATACAGAAGGTTAAACACTTATTTAATGAAACTGCATTATTTTGTGATCCAGAAATTGGGAAGAGTACAGCAGGGAAGCACTGACTCTGTTTAATGATGTTACAGGTCTCAACTGAGATGACTTTGTTTATAGATGTATGAAAATAATTTAATCAACTGCAATATATTTTCATGACATTCTCAGAACAATAAAAATGAAAGGACATATATAACAGTTTATGCCTGTATGTCAGTCTCTTTCAACTATTCTTACTTAAGGAGATAGGGCAGTAATGAGGCAGAAGTTGTGAAGTTTTAAGGAATCTTTCTAATTTTATTTCCAGATCAATATTCAGCTTCTGCTTAATTGTTGATTTTATTCTTCAACCCTATCTATAGGAAATTTTCTCAAGAAAAATTTTCTCCAGGTTTTTCTCTAATGAGTAACTGTGGGAACAATTGAGGTCTAGTTTCTTAGCAAGTTTAATAACTTTTTTCTTTTCTAAATTGAATTATGGTTTATTTACAATATTATCCTACTATCAAGTGTACAGCATAGTCATTCATTATTTTTACAGACCATGCTCCATTAAAAGTTATTACAGGATAATGGCTATAATTCTATCTGCTATACAGTGTATCCTTGTTGCTTATCTCTTTTCTTTTTTAATGGATAAGCAACAAGGATACATTGTATAGCACAGAGAATTATTGTATACCTTTCCTTTTTCTTTTTATTTATTTCTATTTGTTTATTATTTTTTTAAGGCTTCCTTCATAGCTCAGTTGGTAAAGAATGCGCCTGCAATGCAGGAGACCCTGGTTTTACCCCTGGGTTGGGAAGATCTGCTGGAGAAGGGATAGGCTACCCACTCCAATATTCTCAGGCTTCGCTTGTAGCTCAGCTGGTAAACAATCTGCCCACAATGCGGGAAATCAGGGTTCAATCTCTAGGTTGGGAAAGATCCCCTGAAGAAGGGAAAGGCTACCCACTTCAGTATTCTGGCCTGGAGAATTCCATGGACTATATAGTCCATGGGGTCGCAAAGAGTCGGACACGACTGAGCAACTTTCACTTTTTTGTTTTTTTAAGTTTTATTTTTATTGGAGTATAGCTGACTAACAATGTTATGTAGGTTTCAGGTAGACAGCAAAGGGACTCAGCCATACATATATCTGTATTCATTCTTCCCCAAATTCTCCTCCCATTCAGGCTACCACGTAACACTGAGCAGCGATCCATGTGGTAGAGATCAGTCTCTCTCTCTGTCTGGCCCAGTTATATTTCTTTGCAGTTTGCTGACATGGACAACCTGCTTTTGACTGCCATGGCTATCGACTGCTATGCTGCCATCGGCCATCCTCTGCACTATACACTCCTAATGACTCCTTGCAGATGTGGACTGCTGGTGGGTGGGTCATGGGGAGAGGCCCACTCTGACTCTTTGACCCAAAGCTTGATGCTAACTTATCATTCTATAATAATCTAGAGATACCTCACTTTCTGTGTGATTTTAAACCTCTCTTAAGGCTTTCCTGCTCTGATGCCCACCTCAGTGAGGACCTGATGATGGTTCTGACAGGACTCTGAGGAATCGGCCCTCTCCTCTGCATCATAAGCCCTTATGCCCATACTTCCCTTGCTGTAGCTCAGGTCCCATCAGCACAGGGCAAAAAGAAAGCCCTGGCCACATGCAGCTCCCACCTCTCCATGGTCATCCTCTTCTATGGCTCGGTCTTTGCCACCTACCTGAAGTCCCCATGCCACTGGGAAGTGGAAGAAATGAAGCTGGCTTATGCATCTGAAGAAACTTTGTGAGTAGAGAGGGAGTCTTCCGGCAATTTTGGCATCCCTTTCAAGATGTAGAGATTGTCAAGGAAGGACAGAAATACGAACATGTGAAATCAGAACAATAACTTAAACAATGAGTACACAATAATTATTTATTTATATTATATTCATGGCATACTATAACAAGCAATTATTGTGATGAATATATAATGGACTGCAATGCAACAAAAATGAACTGTGATAGATGGACAAAGTACATGGCATTTACAACAATAATTAGAATGCTTGGATCCATGTCAGATTGCATATAGGTATTCTTTGGATGAAGCAGAAAGAATATTGTTACCTAAAGGGTACAGCAATAAGTGAAGACACACATTGGAGAGACCAGCCTCAGTCTCCTAGAGATAAATGTGAGCTTTGGGAATCCCAAAATTAAAGAAAATATTTAAATGTTACTACCAGCGGTGAATAGTCAGATTTAGAAGGCACCAAAGCAATATTACTTCTTCCTATTCCTCTTTTTTGTTTTCCATAGAATCACAGCAATATATGAGTATATTTTAATGATGATCAATTTTCTGTATGGATCAATGGGATATGACTGGCCCTCATTCTGTAACTGTCATTGCCCGATTTCCTTCCATTTTTCCATGCAAGTCCTCAACATGAGGAAGTGCATCCAAATCTCTGTCCCAGCAAATGAAAGGTAATTAAAGAAATCCTGAGGCCCTTGACAACTGTACTGTCTATGGTTATGAAACTAAGAAAGAAACAGAGTAAGGAAGGAAAATAAAGGAAAACCTGGAACTCAAGATAGAAATTCCCCAAGGAGAATTCTCTTATATTGCAGGTATAGAAAAGTAACTTCTTTATTCTTTCAGTAATCCTCCCAAACCCCAAGGACACTCTCTCTCAAACTTTGAATATCTAAAGATCTGTGGATCCTAAAGACAGGCAGAATTTCAGAAAGAAGAGGTTTCAGAAGATGAAGAACTTATGCTGTAATTCCAGTATAAACTATCACATCAAATATCTTCTACTCCTTATTTTTCAAAAACTTTTCTGTTGGTTTTAAATATTTATTTATTTTTCCTTCCTGTTATGTTGCCCTCAGTGCTTCCAAGGCTCGGCACAGACTTAGCAGCGAGAATGTTTCCTGGTGTTTGGAAACCTCTCTTCTTATGAGTCTCTTCCCGGGACGGGACTCCCTTCCCGGGACGGAGCTCCCTCCCTACCTCCTTTGTCTCTTTTTTTGTCTTTTGTATTTTTTCCTACCTGTTTTTGAAGCCAATGACCTGCTTACACTGTTGGTAGGAATGCAAACTAGTACAGCCACTATGGAGAACAGTGTGGAGATTCCTTAAAAAATTGCAAATAGAATTGCCTTATGACCTAGCAATCCCACTGCTGGGCATACACAGAGGAAACCAGAATTGAAAGAGACACATGTACCCCAATGTTCATTGCAGCACTGCTTATAATAGCCAGGACACGGAAACAACCTAGATGTCCATCAGCAGATGAATGGATAAGAAAGCTGTGGTACATATACACAATGGAGTATTACTCAGCCATTAAAAACAATACATTTGAATCAGTTCTAATGAGATGGATGAAACTGGAGAAGATTATACAGAGTGAAGTAAGCCAGGGAGAAAAACACCAGTACAGTATACTGACACATATATATGGAATTTAGAAAGATGATAATGATGACCCTGTTTGGGAGACAGCAAAAGAGACACAGATTTATAGAACGGACTTTTGGACTCTGAAGGAGAGGGACAGGTTGGGATGATTTGGGAGAATGGCATTGAAACATGTATACTATCATGTAAGAAACAAAGCGCCAGTCTATGTTCGATACAGGATACAGGATGCTTGGGGCTGGTGCACGGGGATGATCTAGAGAGAGGGATAGGGTAGGAGGTGGGAGGGGGGTTCAGGATTGGGAGCTCCTATACACCTGTGGCGGATTCATGTCAATGTATGGCAAAACCAATACAGTATTGTAAAGTAAAATAAGAAAAAAAATAAAATTAAAAAAATTTTTTTCTACTATTTACTTTTCAGAAGTGTCAATCTGATAAGCCTTCTTAGCTGTGAATTTGAACACTCAATCAGGTAGGAGAATGAACCAGGAGACAGGCTGGGGAGTTGCCCATATCCTCTGCCTTCTTGCCTGTATTAAATTCACAAGTCAAGGATTGAGACCTGTTTCCTATCTTACCATGAACCTTGTCTTTGTGGATTATGAAGACTCTGTTGCCTACATTTTTATTGCCATATCTCTAGGTAGTCTCCAAAGTAAATAAGTTACCAATAAATATTCAAGATGCAGTGAAATAAATATTTGGTACAGAAAATCTCATGTTATTTTCTTTAGATGTTAGGGAAAGATTTTGCCCCCAAATGAATTGTTTAATATAATTTTGTTTTGCAAGTAGGGAACCAAAAACGATGTTTGACATATGCGTATCTTGATCAGGAGTGAAAGTTTGACAGTATACAAAATATACATGGCTATCAAGGAAGGCTACTCAGAATTCCTGAAGCCATCTTTACAAAAAAGATGTGCAGGGTCCAGCACAGCGGGCGAGAAAGACCTGAAACCCGGGGATGGGGAGCCGTGTAATGAAAAGACAGATACATATGATTGGGTAAGCGGGGAGTCAGGGGGCCTTCCTGCTCTCCATGGCAGGAAGACAAAATGGCTCCTTTCAGCCCTCACTTTTATTGGCAGAAGTCACATGAGATCTTTAAGAAATAGTTATACTGGGGGGGTTGATCAGCGCACCATCAAGAGGGGGTAAAATTAAGGCTCTGCTGTTAATCGGAAAATCTGGATTTGTTTCCATGAGGACGGACACAGGGTCAGTCAGTGAAGCGGAGCAGAGAGCACGTCCAGCTCCACGTATCCACGTATGCCCGTTGGGCATGCTTACTAGGACAATCTCGTGGGGGGGGGGGGGAAGGGGGCGGCGGGGGCGCGGTTTGCCGCACACTTCTGTCATGGGGCAGGTTCTGATCTCTGCCCTGCCAGGCTGCAACAAAGATGTAATAAAGGTTAGATAATTTCTCAAAATTTTCTCTAGCTACCAAAGTGATAATCCCATGGGATCTCTGGAAATGTTCCCTACTTGATACACTTTTTTATTCTAGTCAAATCAAATCTTTCTCCTTTCATAGATTTCCCAGACTTTGAATGATTCCTTTTTATAGCAAGTGCTCCAATGTCTGCATCTCTATTCAGATTTCCTTATAGCTCTTATTATTCTCTCATTGTCTGTTTTTCCTAAGTAAAAACTTCAGATGGTTTCTTCCTAGGTCAAGAGATAGCACTGTGGTGGAGTGCTTAAAGATTTCCCTGCTTTTGGAGTTGATTTAGGATGATAAAGGGCAACTTGTATCAGAGAAGGTGATAATCTGGCTAAATCCTGGAAGAAAGACAAATATTAATGATAAATCTAATTCTTAAAATGTTTAGTAACAGTCCATAACCAACACGTGACCTTATTTAAATAGCAATGTTTTTCCAAATATTATTGTCTAGATGGGAAAATCCTCAGCTGTGGGACTCTGTTCCCATCAGAGATTGCATTCCATATGTTATTTTGTCTTTTCTTTCAAGTGATGCTGAATCAAACCTCAGTCACTGAATTTCTCCTACTGGGAGTGACAGACATCCAAGTACTGTAGTCTGTTCTCTTTGTGGTTTTCCTTGCAACTTACATTGTCAATGTGGCTGGGAATGCAGCCACCCTGATGGTTGTCATCTCTGATTCAAGACTCCATTCTCCTATGTATTTTTTCCTGGGAAACCTGTCATGTCTAGATATCTGCTACTCCACGGTGACTCTGCCAAAGATGCTGGAGAACTTCCTCTCTACACACAAAGCAATTTCTTTCTTGGGATGCATAAGCCAACTTCATTACTTCCACTTCCTGGGCAGCACAGAGTCCATGTTGCTGGCCGTGATGGGTTTTGACCGCTTTGTGGCTATCTGCAAACCGCTTGGTTACCCTCTTATCATGAGTCATCAGGTCTGTGTCCAGATGGCTATCTTTGTCTGGGTTATTGGGTTTTTCCATGCCCTGTTGTACTCAGTAATGACCTCTCACTTAAACTTCTGTGGTTCCAACCATATCCATCACTTCTTCTGTGATATTAAGCCATTGTTGGAGTTGGCCTGCGGAGCACTTACCTCAATGAGTGGCTGCTCATACTGTCATGGGGACCTTTGCCATTGGCCCATTTTTTCTAACACTTCTATCTTATTCCTACATTATTATCTATCTTTATTTCAAGACCCACTCTTGCAGCATGCTCCGTAAAGCACTGTCTACTTGTGTCTCCCACTTCATCGTAGTTTTTCTTTTCTACGCTCCCGTAGTTTTCACTTATATTCGTCCTGCCACAGGGAGCTCTGTGGAGCAGGAACGGATCATTGCCATTATGTACAGCGTGGTCACTCCTGTACTAAATCCACTGATCTATACTTTGAGGAATAAGGAAGTGAAGGGGGCCTTCAGGAGAGGGATCAGGAGAAGACTCTGACCTGAAGTCTAGAGAATTCTTCTGAGGCATAAAGGGGCAAAGAGAAAACTGACATGTGCAGTCATACTGCTTTTCTAATTGTTTACCATTTGTAAAAACAGAAGGAAGTGTATAAAGGAAATGTAGGTGGGTAAGTCCAGTATATTTTGTTAAATAATGCATTTCTAGATAATATAATGGAAACTTGAACAAACTACATGGAATCTTAATGCTGAATCTGTTTGGGGAATATCAATTGATAAACCTGATTTGTTATGTATTCTTTGTGTTCTTGAATAAAATTAGATACAGAAATTTGTCTTAGTTACCCATGAACTCTGTAATTGAATAGTATTTAGGTCTGTTTACCTGTGTGTTCCCTGTAAGTTTATATATCAAAATGTGAACAATAAAATCTTATGCTGTAATATTTTAAGGTATTGAATTAATGGCCCTGATTACTTAATTGGAAAAATAAATGGTAACTCACATATGAGCCAAAGGATATTTTTAAGTGATAAATCAATATGTCATGATTTGTTTTTCTCCAATCTGGAAGCAAGTAAGTAATTAAAGCAAAAAATATTTTGAGTATTAATTAAGAGATAAAATAACCAATGGTTTATCTAAAGAATTTTTTGAACTCTGACTCCAAATATGTTTTATAAGTCAATTGGACCACCTGTCAAAGATAGTTGTAAAATATTCTTATAAGTGGCTGCTGCTAAGTCACTTCAGTCATGTCCGACTCTGTGTGACCCCATAGACGGAAGCCCACCAGGCTCCTCCGTCCCTGGGATTCTCCAGTGGCAAGAACACTGGAGTGGGTTGCCATTTCCTTCTTCAGTGCATGAAAGTGAAAAGTGAAAGTGAAGTCGCTCAGTCGTGTCCAACCCTTAGCATGGACTGCAGCCTACCAGGCTCCTCCATCCATGGGATTTTCCAGGCAAGAGTCCTGGATTGGGGTGACAATTCTTAAAAAAAAAAAAAAAACTCAGGAATACCTTTCTTGCCCATTGGTATATTTTCCCCTCAATTATTGGGATCTTGAAAATTGAGTTTCATGACTTTTCCTTTTAATATATTTTCTTTTTTATTTCTATATTTACTTTCACAGATTACAGTATGATGTAGTATGATGTAATATTGGTGAAATATGAAGAATTCATCCAAAATTTCTCTTGTTTTCCTTACCTGTCATCAAGCTTATACTAAGTGAAAACTATTAAACAGTAACTGCTGAAGTATTTTTGGAGGTAATAGGCAACAATTACTATGTTCCTCACTTTCTAAGTTCTTAGAAGTGTCACTGGACCTGAAACCATGGGAAGTGCCAGCACGTACAACTATTAGAGATACAGGATGCCCTGGTGTCCCTGCAGTGGTTAAGACTATGCACTTCCACTGCCAAGGGCTGGGGTTCAATCCCTGGTTAGGGAACTAAGATTCCACAAGCTGGGCAGCACAACCACAGATAAATAATAGTAATAATAATAAATAAGTAAAATAGAGATATATACAGCTAAGAATATAGGAGGATATTTTGAGGTTATGGACTGATCATTCACACTGTTTACATTCACTTTTGTAGATCCAAAGAATTTGGTCCTAATTTACTCACATGGTTCTCCAACTCTACCTTCTTTGGTCCAGTTTTGTTCTAGTGACAAAACAGTGACAATTCCAGTTTTGTTTATAAAAGAAAGTGTATGGGAGAAGGCATCTTAACCCTGAACTATCTCAGACCAGAATTTCTATGGATCAGAATTTTTTACATAATCTAACCTTCATAGAGACTAAACTATAGAGGAGCACATGGTTACCTACTGCTGCATAACACACTGTTACCCAAAACACAGACGTTTAAACACATTTAATTAAGCTGCATTATTCTGTGGTTCAGAAATTGGGAAGAATACAGTAGGGAGGCATTAACTCCATTTAATATATTTCAGATCTCAACTAAGATGACTTTATCAATAGATGTATGAAAATAATTTTATAAACTTCAATATATTTTATGACAAAAGTTCAGAGCACTGAAAATAAAAGGACACATATGATATATTGTAGCTGTATATCAGTCTCTTCAAGTTATTCTTACATCAGGAGACAGAGTAGTGAATAGCAGAAGTTTTGCGTTTTAAGTAATTTTTCTAAGTTACTTCCAAATCAATGTTAGGCTTCTGTTTAATTGTTAATTTTCATCCTCAACCCTGTCTATAGGAAACTTTCTCAACAGAAAATTCCTCTAGGTTTTTCACTAATGAGTAACTTTGGGAACTGAGTCTCCAAGGCCAGAAAGATTTATTTTGAGGCAAACTCTTTCTGGTCCCAAGAGAAATGAAGATTGATAATGCTCAGCTCCTAAATGCATTGTCTTTAGCTGGTACATCAGAATATTCCAAGGCCCTAAAATTCTTTGTTCTCTCCCATCCGCCTACCAATAACATTGGATAGAATGAATATTTCTAAGGTCATCATTTACAGAGTAAAGATTAGAGAAACCAGAGGCAGGGGTTGAAGATACCATGTGCCAAATGGAGTAATGGGATCAGCTTTCAAAGTGGACCATAGAGAGGTCAAGTTCTGTACTTGGTGGGCTATATAACATAGAAAGTCTCTTTTGATTTGTGTATCTGTTTCCAGGACAGTATATAAATCAAACCAGCTGAAAGAGCATATCTTAAATGGTAAAACTGCTATGGTAGAAATGTTTAGTTGGAAATTAAATATATATGTCTAGAGTTAGAAATATAAGTTGAAATTAAAGGTATAATTTGAGAGCTATGTGTTTATAGATATGTGAAGCATAAAAGACCGAAAGAGGAGAAGTACAAAAGTGAATAAGAAGAAGGAGGAGCAGCAAGCAGCCAATGAGGCTGAAAACAAGTCTGCACTGGAAAGTGAGAGCTGGGTGGGTATTCTGAAAGCAGGTGTTTTTGTTTTTGTTTTTAAGTATTTAAGGTAAGAAAAAAAAGATCAAGTCTGTTAAGTGTTACTGAGAGGTCAAGTAATTTAAAGACTGAGAATTGAACTTGACATTGACAAGAATGAATTCAGTGGAATGGTGAGACCAAAAGTTTCATTTAACTCAGTTCAAGAGAAGATTAAAGGCAAACGGTTTGAAAAGTAATTGGCAACAAGTAGTGGAGACACTGAGCTTTTTGAAGACTTTGCTTTAAAATCAGAAAAGTGGGCCATCATCTGGAGAAGGCTACAGGAACTCACCAGGTTTCGGGTATGCTCTATCTGAGGCCAAAATTTTAAAGATGGTTAGAAAACCCTCATTACTTTGAGATGTTAAAGCAGTATTCAGGTAATTTGTCTTGAGACCTCAGGTAAACCACATATTCTCTAGAGTTTTAAATATATATACATACATATAATAGTATAATTCTCTCATTTATACTATAATTGAGAGATGGATACAATATAAACCTACAGGTGGGTATAATAACAGTGAGACTATTCAGTAATAGTCAAGAAGGCATAACCTGAGAGATTTGGAATGTGAGAATTACAGCCCTGTCTGAGCTGAAGAAGTAATATTCTAAAGCAGTAAGTGGAGAAGGTAATGGCAACCCACTCCTGTATTCTTGCCTGGAAAATGCCATGGACAGAGGAACCTGGCGGGCTAGAGTCCATGGGGTCCCAAAGAGTAGGACACAACTGAGTGACTGAACTGAAAGAGATAAAGGAGTACAGGAAGACTTAATCTTGTAAAAAGTGGGAAATCTTTCAGTTCTCAATAAAAATGATAGAGAAAATGAAAGCAAAAAAGAGCAATACAGATGACAAAAGAATATATTTTGCTATATTTGAATTCTACACAGCACATTAAGGATATCCGCATCATCTGATGTTGGAGAATGATAGAAAAGCAAATTCTCATGTCCCCCCTCAGAACTCTTAAATCAGAACCTCTGATCCTTAAGCATGCTAAGGTTTCAGAATCTCTGGTGTTACGTATTTTAAAATGCTGGGCTTGAAGAAGGAAAGTGTTAAGTCTCTTTATCCTGAGTCAGTTAACATTGGAACATTTAAAGTTTACATTTAAAGTAACAAGGGAGAAATGATATATCAGTGGAAAAGTCGCTCAGTCGTGTCTGACTCTTTGTGATCCCATGGGCTGTAGCCTACCAGGCTCCTCAGCTCATGGAATTTTCCAGACAAGAGTACTGGAGTGGGTTGCCATTTCCTTCTCCAGGGGATCATCCCAACCCAGGGATTGAACCCTGGTCTCCTGCACTGCAAGTGACGCTTTACCATCTGAGCCACCAGGGAAGCCCCCATTTAAAAATGCTTGGCTTGAAGAAGAAAAGTGTTAAGTCTCTTTATCCTGAGTCAGTTAACACTGGAACATTTAAAGTTTACATTTAAAGAAACAAGGGAGAAATGATATATCAGTGGAAAAGAAAATGTAACTGTGCCTATCACAAGATTCCTTATAAGGCTTTGATTATGGATGCCACACACTGCAAAAATGTTGAAGAGCATCTGCCTTACACAACTCATTATTAACAGACACAAATAAAACTTTTATTCAGATGTAATTGATTATTTCCAAGAAAAAGAGTATAGTTCATCTCTTCACAGTGGTTGACACAAAGGGCATTTTCTCCTCTACTCACACATGAGAAAGACATAGATGTCCTCATGTTTTGAGAGCAACTACTGAACAATAATCCTTGGAAACAACCATATACTCATGACCTAGGTGGTGCTTAAAATAGTTTAAAGAACCCTCATCCCTACTGGGCTTCTCAGGGGACACTAGTAGTAAAGAATCTGCCTGCAAATGCAGAAGATATAATGTATCTTCAATCCCTAGATCAGGAAGACCTCCTGGAGGGCATGACAACCCATTCTGGTATTCCTGCCTGGAGAATCCCATGGACAGAGGCGTCTGGCAGGCTACAATCCATATGATTGCAAAGAGTCAGACACGACTGAGCAACTTAGCACACATGCACTCATGCATGGTCCCTGCTCCCAGGAATTTATACTATAATTGAGAAAAGGAGAATGAATGCTGCTGAGTAATGGAAAATCCTATCTTACTGATAGGAGGATGCAGACGCAGAAGTTCTTGATAAAGAGAGGCACCAGTGGATATGTGATGCAACACAAAACAAGATATTAGAAAGATGTAAACCAGGGAGAGTCAGGCCCAAAGAAGAAAGCCCTAAAATTTATGGCAGATGCTGACAGCTTGGATCTTAGCAACTAGAGGTAGAGACAGTGAAGCCTGTTAGCTGCTGGTGAAACTAACTGGGAATGAGTTGACTAGAGAAAGCTCAAAACGAATGACAATTTTAAAAGTGAGAAAGAGTCTGAAATGAAGGACGTTTCATAGGAAATAAAACTTATTGTACTTGGTCTCAACTTGATGAAGGAATTAGATGAATCTATGTTTCCACCCCATGTTACCAGGACAGTTTTTGTAGGAAAGAAATTTTATTCTTGAAATGGAGAAATACTTTTAGGGGAAGACAACCCATTGTCCTCTCCTACCTTCACTTACCATTTATTTCATTTTCTGACATACACCATACTTTGATCTCCAAGCTTTGGAGAGGAAAATCTGATTCAATCTCAGACATAATGATCCTATCATTTTGTTAGAGAGACCAACATTAACTAAACAACCTAAATATTTAAATAAATGTGATTACATCCTCCATATTACAATTGCAGTAAACTACCATGACACCACCCTTATGGCAGAAAGTGAACAGGAACTAAAGAGCCTCTTGATGAAAGTGAAAGAGGAGAGTGAAAAAGTTGGCTTAAAGCTCAACATTCAGAAAACAAAGATCATGGCATCTGGTCCCATCACTTCATGGGAAATAGATGGGGAAACAGTGGAAACAGTGGCAGACTTTATTTTTCTGGGCTCCACAATTACTGCAGATGGTGATTGCAGCCATGAAATTAAAAGATGCTTGCTCCTGGAAGGAAAGTGATGACCAACCTAGATAGCATATTCAAAAGCAGAGACATTACTTTGCCGACTAAGGTCCGTCTAGTCAAGGCTATGGTTTTCCCAGTGGTCATGTATGGATGTGAGAGTTGGACTGTAAAGAAACCTGAGCACTGAAGAATTGATGCTTCTGAACTGTGGTGTTGGAGAAGACTCTTGAGAGTCCCTCGGACTGCAAGGAGATCCAACCACTCTATTCTAAAGGAGATCAGTCCTGGGTGTTCTGGAAGGACCGATGCTAAAGCTGAAACTCCAATACTTTCGCCACCTCATGCGGAGAGTTGACTCATTGGAAGGGAGGCCTGGCGTGTTACGATTCTTGGGGTCACAAAGAGTCACGCACGACTGAGCGACTGAACTGAATTGAACTAAATATTCCATTGTGTTCCATGTTTACAACATCATCTTTCTCCATTCATCTGTCACTAGGTATTTAGGTTTTTCCATGGCTTTGTTATTGTAGATAGCGTTTCTGTGAACATAGGGGTACATGTGACTTTTTTCATCATAGTTTTGACTGGGTATATGCCCAGAAGTGAAACTGCTGGGTCATATGGCAACTCTACTTTTAGTTTTTGGAGGAACCTCCATACTGTTTTCCACAGTGGATGCAACAATTTACATTCCCACCAACAGTGTAAGAGGGTAGCTTTTGCTCCATGTTCTACCCAGCATTTATCACTTTGTATACTTTTTAATGGTGGGCATTCTTACTCATGTAAGGTGGTACCTCATTGTAGTTTTGATTTGCATTTCTCTAATAATTAGCAATGCTGAGCATCTTTACATGCACCTACTGGCCATTTGTTTGTAGAGACCCATTTTTTAAACAATGAAGTGACATGATGAGATCTTCTATTTTGAAAAGACCATAGTATGGAGAATGTATTGGATGGGGGCATGATCCTTGTGAAAACAGTAAGGACGACACTGACTGTGTAGGTGGGTAGGTATTTATTGAGCCCCTTCTATGTGCCAGGCTTTAAGCTAAGTATTGAAACACAGCCTGTGCCTTGAAAGACTCATGGTCTTGTGAAGAAAACAGATTAACAAGCAAGTAGTTAAATCACCAATTATACAAAGTATCATTAAGAAAACTCTTTACACTTTAATACCTCCAGGAAATCTTTGTTTCTCTCATTCTCTTCCCTTGATATTTCCTTAATTTGACCATCTTTTGTGAGGTACACCTCTTGAATTCCCCACTGTTATTTTGTTTATCCATTCTTCCCATTGGTGGTATAAGTAAAACTCATTGCCAAGAGAAAGGATCCAAGGTTTTATCCATCTGTAGCTAACTAAGTGAATCCTATCCATGCTGCTTCTTTTCCTGTAGTCCATCAAGACCTGAAATGAACTACAGCAAGAACCCTGACTTTGTCCTCTCAGGAATGTCCAGTGACCTGACAAGCCACAGCTCCTCTTTGGTCTCTTCCTGGTCCTCTACTTGCTGAGTCTCTTAGGAAACTTGCTACTGTTGCTGGCTATTGGCGCTGACATTCACCTCCACATCCCCATGTACTTCTTCCTCAGCCAGCTCTCCCTGGTCGACCTCTGCTTCACTACCACCACAGCCCCCAAAATGCTGGAGACTTTGTGGACCAGCAACAGATTGATCTCCTTCTCTGAGTGTCTGGCCCAATTATGTTTCTTCGTAGTTTTTGCCAACATGGACAACCTGCTTTTGACTGCCATGGCTATCGACTGCTACGCTACCATCTGCCATCTCCTGCACTATGCACTCCTAATGACTCCTTGCAGATGTGCACTGCTGGTGGGTGGGGCATGGGGAGTGGCCCATTCTATCTCTCTTGTCCTTGCCCTGTTGCTATGCCAGCTCTCATTCTATACTAATCAAAAAATTCCCCACTTTGTCTGTGATTTCGGACCACTCTTTGGCCTTTCTGCTCTGATACCCACCTCAGTGAGGACCTGATGATGGTTCTGACAGGACTCTTAGGAATCAGCCCTCTCCTCTGCATCATAAGCTCCTATGCCCATATTTTCCTTGCTGTAGCTCAGGATCCAGCAGCACAGGGGAAAAAACAAAGCCCTGGCTACATGCAGCTCCCACCTCTCCACAGTCATCCTCTTCTATAGCTCGGTCTTTTCCACCTACCTGAAGTCCCTGTCAGCTCCTGATGCCTCTGGGGGCTGGGTGCTGCTGTCATGTATGCCCAGGTAACCCTCACTCTCAATCCTTTCATTTATAGTCTAAGAAATAAGGATGTGGAGAGTTCCCTGAACAGGATTCTGGACATAGAGAGTTCATGGCTGCTGCTACTGCTAAGTTGCTTCAGTCGTGTCCGACTCTGTGTGATCGCATAGACGGCAGCCCACCAGGCTCTGCTGTCCCTGGGATTCTCCAGGCAAGAACACCGGAGTGGGTTGCCATCGCCCTCTCCAATGCATGAAAGTGAAAAGTGAAAGTGAGGTCACTGAGTCGTGTCCAACTCTCAGCGATCCCATGGACTACAGCTACCAGGCTTCTCTGTCCATGGGATTTTCCAGGCAAGAGTACTGGAGTGGGGTGCCATTGCCTTCCTCAAGAGAGTTCATGATATTAGGAATAATTCCAAGAAACAAGTGTTTTAGGGAAAAGAAAAATCACACTCTTCACCACCACACTGATAACACCAAGGCTTTCACATGTCACACTGTATGATAAGGTATATTGGATATAACATTACATAGAAATTTGGAGAACTAGCTTCCAGGTCCCACTCTAGGTGCAAGCTTGTATATGTATTCCAGCTATAAGTATCTATATTATTTGTTATCTATATTATTATCTCAAAACGTTATATCAGTAATATGTCAAAGTGAAAGTGAAGTCATGTTTGACTCTTTGCGACCCCATGGACTATAGCCTACCAGGCTTCTTCATCCATGGGATTTTCCAGGCAAGAATAATGGAGTGGGTTGCAATTTCCTTCACCAGGAGATCTTCCTGACCCAGGGATGGAAGCCGGGTCTCCCAAATTGTAGGCAGACGCTTTACCATCTGAGCCACCAGGGAAGTCAAAGGAAGTATAATATACATTACATTATATTATATAATTAAGTATATTATATATATAATATTCTTTAGAGTTGATTGGATGAGCTGCTCTTTAAATTGCTTTGTAAATAAAATACTATTGAGACGTCATCATCTATTCCCATCATTACCAACATTTTGATCACTATTGCCATTTCTATCAGCAGTTTAATACTGAAGATCATCACCATCAGCTTTAGTCAATATCATCTTTTTGTCAGCAGAGTCACCTTACAAATTACCTTCTTCAGTTCTCTCCCCATCAGTAACACCAGCATCATCATCATAAGTAAAAGAATAGAAACTGGTCCTATGCACTTTTTCCCCTTTTAATGCCTTATTTTTCAGAATGTTCTATTAATTTGTGTTTTTGTACTATCTTGATAATTGTGGGAAATATCATCATGGCATGGTGGATAAAAATGTCTTCATAAATTTGAAAGCATAATAAATATTTGCCCTGGGAATACAAGATTACATAACTTACACAGCACAATATATATGGGCTCCCTAGGTGGTGCAGTAGTAAAGAATCTGCCTGCACAATATATACACAATGTCTAAAATTTTCTTTAAAATTATCCAGGAAAAAAAAAGGAATGGTAGATAGTAGGCACAATATTGGCAAAACATTGACATCAAAGCTGGATGATAGGTACATAAGGGTCTATTACACTACCAACTCTACTTCTCTGAATGTTTGACATTTTCTACAATAAAAAGTTAAAATGACAATCCCAAGCTCCTCATCTATTCCTCCCCCTTACTTGCCCCCTCTGATAACCATAAGTTCATTCTCTAAGTCTGTGAGTTCTTTCTGTTTTGTAAATAAGTTCATTAGCATCCTTTTAGGCTGTATGTGATATTATATGATATTTGTCTTTGCTGACTTACTTCACTCAGTATGATAATCCCCAGATCCATCCATTTTGCTGCAATTGGCATTATTTTATTCTTTTGAATGACTGGGTAATATTCCACTGAATGTATGTTCCACTTCACCTTTATCCATTCATCAGTCAATGGACAGATGGGATTGACATGTACATTCTGCTATATTTAAAATAGATAACCAACAAAGACCTACAGTAAAAAGATAAAAAATAAAGCAAAAAGTTAAATTGAATAAGTGAAGTGCATTCAGCTTTAAATATTTTTAAAATATCCGTATACTTAGACATTGCAATCAAACCACAAAGAACACATTAAAGTAAATTCTAGAAATAGACAATGCTTGTGAAAGAATGGACTACAACAGTGAAAGAATGGAATACAACTAAAAATTCCCAGTGACAAAAGAATATTTAAGAATGTCATGTATAGCCATATTATAAAGCCCCAAAGAATAAAACATTGAATTGGCCACAAAGTTCATTCAGTTTTTTTTCTGCCAAGCCAGTATGTATTTGTTGATCTTGAAAAAGAATTGTCCTAAAAGATTTCACTGGAAAATCGGATTATAAACTTAATGATCCAACTTCTGTTATTTATACATATGCATAAAATGCAATTCTGATGTCATAAAACACTGCTATAAATAAACAGTATTTCTAGGTTTCTTTTAGTGACGCTATTTGTGTTTGTTTTTTATATAAAATATTCATGACCTATTTAATACAGAAATAATAGAATTTAAAATAAAAAAATTTAATCTAACACTTAAAATTACCATACTTGCCTCACTTTTAGAGGAACCATAGAAAGATTAGAGGGGAACAAGAGAATAGACAAAGATATGCTTTTTCAAACATTCTTGGAAGACTTCTCACCATGTGGGTGAGCCTTTCTCTTGCTGACCACAGCAAGAACTGCCAATACAATCACTACAATCCAGGCATAAGATATCAGAATCAGTTCAAAAGGAATAGTGAGATAACCACACAATGAATGAATGAGTGTTGTCATCTGGACCACTCACTCCAGGATCTGAGCAGGCCAGTCATAACAAAGGCTCTAAAGTCACAGTAAAATTGGTTAATGTGGTTGTGCCGCTGGACCTCTGCTGGGCCATCAGGGCCACAACCTAGCCATACACCATGAAGCCAAAGAGCCAGGCTATGCCCACCAGCCCCAAGTACTGTCTGGGAGTGCGTGGCAGCAAGAGTAACAATTATTCAGTACTGATTATATTCCTTGACCACCAGTCAGGAGCATCCAGTTGTCCCTAGAGAGCCAAAGATAAAGAACTGGGTCAAGTAACCAGTCATAGAGATGAATGCCTTCTGCAGGAAGTCCTCCAGCACTTTTGGCATCACTTTAAACATAGAGAAGAAAGGATGGAATTACAAATACATAGACTCAGAAACATCGCTTACACAATGAGCACACAATAATTGCTATTCACTTGTATTATATTCATAGCATATACTAGAACAAGAAATTATTAATGTGACTGCTGCATAGCAAAAATAAAAGTGATTTGCAATAGAAAGATGGACAAAGGACACGGCATTTACATTGGAATTAAAGCTTGGATAGATGTCAGAACACATATAAATATCCTTTGGATGAGGCAGATAGTATATTTGTACCTAAAGGGTATAGCAAGAAGCAAAGATACACAATGAGAGACCAGCTTCATTCTCCTAGAGGGAAATGTGAGCTTGGGAATTCCAAAATTAAAGGAAATAATTTAGTGTTAACACCAACATTGAAAAGTCAGATTGAAAAGAAACAAAGCACGAATATTTTTCCCTAGTCCTCTATTTTCCACAAAGCCACAGTAATAAAGGAGGGGAATATTGAAAGATGATCATGTTTCCGTACGGATTAAAGAAATATGACTGACCCTCATGCCTTAAATGTCATAGCCCAATTTCCTTCCATTTTATAGTTTTTCCAAGGAAGGTCCCAAGATGAGAAAGTATATCCATACCTCTGTCCCAGGAAATGAAAGATAATTTAAGAAAATTTGAGGCCACTGAGAATTGTACTGCCTGTGGTTCTGAAACTAAGAAAGAAACAGGAAAGAAAAGAGGAAAAATGAGAAAAATGGAACTCAAGATAGGAATTCCCCAAGGAGAATTCTCTTAAATTGCAGGTATAGAAAGGTATCTTGTTTATTCTTGCAATACTCCTCTCAAACCCAGGGGACACCCTCTCTCAGAGTTTATATATCTAGAGAACCATGGCTCATAAACAAAAGGAAGAATTTCGGAAAGAAGAGGTTTTGGAATATGAAGAGCTTATACTATAATCCCAATATAAACTATCACTTCAACATTTTTCTACTCTTTATTTTTCATAGTTTTCTACTGTTTATTTTTCTTCCGAAAAAGGTAAGAAGTAAATCTGGTCAACTTTCTTTTTTTTTTCAAGGTACACTAATGCTTCTTTTAATGGCGGTGCAATAAGGAAGTACAAGATAAGCTTGAGCTAAGAGAGGTTTTAAAGATGCCCACTGACACTATCACGTGGCCTGACGGCAGGAATGACTCTCAGGCTGCCACGGTTGCAGAAAATGTGCAGGAGGGAGCGAGACTACAGCTTGTGTTTAAGATTAGGGGGTAGGAGAGTTAACTGCTAACCCAGCACTACGACTGTACTTATTTGGGGAAAAAAAAAAAAACAACCCGGCTCTGTTTCAGCGATGGTTTCGTCTCTCATTTCTCTTAGGCGGGTAGGGAGTCTGCTTCCTCGAGTTTCACCTGTTCTTGTTGATAGACCTTTTGTCTCAGTAGGCTGCCATCTGCTAGGATAGCTGCGGGAGTCCTCCGGGAGTCTCTGAAGTGCGTTGTGTACAAGTGTGTCTGAGAGCTCACACAACTCCTTTCCTTCCAGCGTATAGTCCTCATTTGCTCTCTGGTTGAATAAAAGTACTCGCAATGTCTCCTTTCCATATTTCCTGCCATCAAACCCAGTCAGGTCCAAAATCCTCAATCAACACCGGGTTTTAAAACTTGGGAGATGGGAATAAGGGGGGGACAAAAAGGTTTGTGCACAAGCCCCCCCTCCTGAGCCCAGACCTGTGCTCTGAGATTTCCCCACAGCTGTCCACTTTCCTTCTGGTAGCTGACCGTTCAGCTCTGCCCCTGAGGGGAACACGCTCTGCCCCCGAGGCACACGCTCCTCTTCCTCCAGTCCTCGCTTCTGGTGTCAGCTGTCCCGCCACAGCCCCTCAGTCTGCCAAGTGTCCTTTTCCATCTGGACTAAGCAGTGCCCTTCGGGAGCTGGCCGTGCTGCTCAGACCCGCCATGTGCATGCCGCGTGGACCCCCGAGTGGAGTCGGGGGCGGGCGGCCGGGGTCCGGGTGGACACTAAGGCACTTTCCTCTCCACACAGCCGCAGGAACCCCCACCCCACCCCCGCCCACCCCTGCCCCCGCGCTCTCTCGAGCAGACGACCCCAGGCAGGCCGGCTCCCTGTTCAGGCAGCTGGTCGACGACGAGAAAGACTGGGCCACACCCTCGTTGTTCAAACTCGGGTGGCTCTCCAGCATGACCAAGTGACGAGGACGCTCCGTGTCTCTAAATACTCCTGCGTTATTTCTCCTAGAAGTGACTCTGCCCCTTTGTTCCTGAGCCACACCAGTCTCTGCGGTGGCCGCGGTGGCACGTGGCCCCCTCGTTCAGTTGGGGTGGGGAAGACTTTAAGCCTAGAGCCAGTGAAGACCGTGCCCCAGAGTTCACAGCACTCAGGACTCCAGACCTCAGTTCCTATCGCTTAGACTGCATCAGCCTTCACTGGTGCCTTCACTTGCGCCTTCTCACACTGCAAGGCGGAATTAACCAGGGAGCTCACACCAGCTGCTGGGGGACAAGGTGGTGCCTTAGACCGGAAGTCACTTACATATTCCGTAAGTGTCCGAGCTGAGCAGGGTTTCCTAAGTATGAAACGCAAGCTCTGGAGGAGTAACAGTTAACAAGCTATCTGGGGTCCACGAATCAGAAAGCCCCTTCTCTCTGGAGATACAAATATATAGCAGAGAGAAGACAGCTACCAGCTACGGGGAGGGAGCTGACTCACTCACAGTCTCTCCGGGATCTGATCGTCCTGTCCCAGAGGACAGCACTTTCAACAGGACGTCCACGTGCTAAGAGGTAGCATGGCAGTTCGCTTCAGTGCAAGACTGGTCCAGCTTTCTATGTTCTGGAAAATAAAAAAATTATTTTTTTCATGGAAAGTAGATCCTCTTTACTAGTTTTTTAAAAAATTGAAGATCCTGCAGTTTTAAAAGGCCTTTTTATATAAAGTAGAATTTCTAACTGACAGACCTGGAGAGCAGTCTAAACTGGACAGACTACGGGTTCAACACACAGATGGTGTGTCCTCCTATGGCTCCCTTGAGACCCACCCTTAGAAGAATCCTATAAAAACTGCTCCAAAGCCCCTTGGAAATCGCAATAGTGCAGCAAACCACAAGTAAACAACAGCCTGTTAACCTATTATCTCAAATATAGACTGAAAAGCCAACAGGCATTTTTTGTGCATTTTTTTAAAAACATCAATTACTTGAAATATCAAATCTGCACAGCACTGTCCCTTCACAGAAGGCAAGAGTTTCCTGGCTACACATGGATATTAAGGAAAGCTACTCTGAATTCTTTGGTGTCAGCCTTCAGTCAAGGTATAATAAAGGTTAGATAATTACTCAAAATATTCTCTAGCTATAAAGATGAATGTCCCATGGGATCCCTAGAAATGTTTCCTAGTTACTTCACTTTTTTATTGAGGTCACATCAAATCTTTTCCTTCTCCACTCATGGGTTTCCCAAATTTCGTGTATGTGCTCAGTTATGTCCAACTCTTTGCAACCCCACAGACAGTAGCCCTCTAGACTCCCCTGTTCACAGAATTTTCCAAGCAAGAATATTGGAGAGAGTTGCCATTTCCTCCTCCAGGTGATCTTCCTGACCCAGGAGTTGAATCCATGTCTCTTACATTTATAGGTTGCTTCTTTACCATTGAGCCACCAGGTAAGCCCCAAAACAACAGTGCTCTCCCTCAAAATATTATTGACTAGATGGGAAATCCTCAGCTACAGGATTCTGGTTCCCATGAGAGATATCATTTCATATCTTATTTTGTCTTTTCTTTCAAGTGATGCTGAATCAAACCTCAGTCACTGAATTTCTCCTCCTAGGAGTGACAGACATCCGAGTACTGCAGCCTGTTCTCTTTGTGGTTTTCCTTGCAATTTACATTGTCAATGTGGCTGGGAATGGAGTCATCCTGATGGTTGTCATCTCTGATTCAAGACTCCATTCTCCTATGTATTTTTTCCTGGGAAACCTGTCATGTCTAGATATCTGCTACTCCACGGTGACTCTGCCAAAGATGCTGGAGAACTTCCTCTCTACCCACAAAACAATTTCTTTCTTGGGATGCATAAGCCAGCTTCATTTCTTCCACTTCCTAGGCAGCACAGAAACCATGTTGTTGGCCGTGATGGGCTTTGACCGCTTTGTGGCTATCTGCAAACCACTTCGTTACACTCTCATCATGAATCATCAGGTCTGTACCCAGATGGCTGTCACTATCTGGATCACTGGGTTTTTCCATGCCCTACTGCACTCAGTAATGACCTCTCGCTTAAACTTCTGTGGTTCCAACCATATCCATCACTTCTTCTGTGATATTAAGCCATTGCTAGAGTTGGCCTGTGGAAACACTGACCTCAATGAATGGCTACTTCATTCTGTGACAGGGACCATTGCCATGGGCTCATTCTCTCTAACCCTTCTCTCCTATTTCTATATCATTATCTATCTTTTCTTCAAGACCCATTCTTGCAGCATGCTCCATAAAGCACTGTCTACATGTGCCTCCCACTTCATGGTAGTTGTTCTTTTCTATGCTCCTGTTATCTTCACTTACATTCCTCCTGCCACAGGTAGCTCCATGGACCAGGAACGGATCATTGCCATTATGTACAGTGTGGTCACTCCTGTACTAAACCCACTGATCTATACTTTGAGGAACAAGGAAGTAGAGGGGGCTTTGAGGAGGGCGATCAGAAGGAGACTCTGACCCTAAGAAATCTAGAGAATTCTTCCAAGCCATCAGTAAAAAGGCTATGAGAAAGTTGAGATGTGAAATTATACTGCTTTTCTAATTGTTTACTGTTTGTGAAGCAGAAGGCATTATATAAAGAAAAATAAACGGGAAAGTCCAGTTTGGTTGTGTTAACAGTGTGGGACTAGGTAATGTAAGGGAAACTTGAACAAATAGGACATTATCCACAAAACCTTTTTTTTTTTTTTTGGCTGTGCTGAGTCTTCATTGCTGTGGCAGCCTTTCCTCTGGTTTCGGCAACTGGGAGCTTTCATTCATGGTGCTCAGGTGTCTCCGTGCAGTGGCTTCTCCTGTTGTGGCAAGTGGGCTTAACCGCTCCATGGAATGTGGGATCTTCCCGGATCAGGGATCAAACTGGTGTCTCCTGCATTGGGAGGCAGATTCTTTACCACTGAGGCACTAGGGAAGCCCCCTTGGAATTTTAATGTTGAATTTGTGTGGGGGATATAAGTTGATAGAACTATTTGTTTACATATTCTTGTGTGTTCTTGAATAAAATCAGATACAGAAATTTGCCTCAAATATGCATATATTGTATAGTTGGATAATACTAAGGCTTGTTAATCTGCATGTTTCCCCGTAAATTAACATATTATAATGTGAACAATAAAGTTATTATGTTGTTTTATTTTAAGAATTTGAGTGTAGGGCTATGGTTACTCAACTAGAAAAACTAATGTTAACTCATATATGAGTTAAGGGAAATTTTTAAGCAGTATATCATGACTTCTTTTTCTCCAAACAAGGAAGCAAGTAAGTAATTAAAGCAAATAATGCTTTGAGTACTAATTAACAGAGATAAATTGTGAACTCTGATTCCAAAGATACTTTATAATTCAAATGGACAACCTGTCAAACATTACTTTAAAATATTGCTAAAAATGGAGGCAGAGTGAAAAAAAAAATCTCAGGAATATCTCTCTTGCTCGATATGTTATTTTCCCTTCAATTTCTGGTCATAGAAAATTGAGCTTCAAAATTCTTCCTTATTATTTATTTTGTTTTTTATTTCGATACTTATTTTCACAGATTGTACTGTGATATAATATGATATAATACCAGTGAAATATGAAGAATTTATCAAGTTTGTTTTCCTTACCTATCACCAAATTTATACTAAGTGAAAGCTATCAAATAGTAATTCAATTCAGTTCAGTCATTCACTCTTATCCGATTCTTTGCAACCTCATGAACTTCAGCACACCAGGCTTCCCTGTCCATCACCAATTCCCGAAGCCTACTCAAACTCATGTACGTGGATTCAGTGATGCCATCCAATCATCTCATCCACTGTCGTCCCATCCTACTGGCTTCAATCTCTCCCAGCATCAGTAGGTTTTCCAGTGAGTCAGTTCTTTGCATCAGGTGGCCAAAGTATCGGACTTTCAGCTTTAACATCATTCCTTCCAATGAATATGCAGGACTGATTTCCTTTAGGATTGACTGGTTGGATTTCCTTGCATTCCAAGGTACTCTCAAGATTCTTCTCCAACATCACAGTTCAAAAGCATCAATTCTTCAGCACTCAGCTTTCTTTGCGGAAGTATTTTTGGAGCTAATAGACAAGAATTACTATGTTCCTCACTTTCTATGTTCTATGAAGTGTCACTGACCTGAAACAGCATTTCCAACTATTTAGAGATATAGGATTCCCTGGTGTCCAGTGGTTAGCATTCTGCACTTTTGCTGCCAAGGGCCTAGGTTCAACCCCTGGTTGGAGAACTAAGATCCCACAAGCCAGGCAGTGCAAAAAACACATAAATAAATAAATAAGACTACTAAATAAACAATACAGATACAGACTGAAAAGTTATAAAAGGATATTTTGAGTTCATGAACAAACTATTCAAACTGTTTATGTCCACTTTTGTAAAGCAAAGAATTTGGTTTTAAACTAGCTCACATAGTTCTTCCATCTTCCTACTCTATCTTCTTTGGTCTCTTAATTCCAGTTTTGTTTATAAAAGAATGTATGGGGAGATGGCATTTTATACCCTGAATTATCTCAGACTAGAATTTCTATTGATCAGAATTTTTCCTGTAATCCAACATACATAGATATTGTCACCCTGCTTATTCAACTTATATGCAGAGTACATCATGCAAAATGCTGGGATGGATGAAGCACAAGCTGGAATCAAGATTTCTGGGAGAAATATCAATAACCTCAGATGCGTATATGACACCACCCTTATAGCAGAAAGTGAAGAAGAACTAAAGAGCCTCTTGATGAAAGTGAAAGCGGAGAGTGGGAAACTTGGCTTAAAACTCAACATTCAAAAAACTAAGATCATGGCATCTGGTCCCATCGCTTCATGGCAAATAGATGGGGAAACAATGGAAACAGTAAAAGATTTTATTTTGAGGGCCTCCAAAATCACTGCACATGGTGACTGCAGCCATGAAGTTAAAAGACACTTGCTTCTTGGAAGAAAATCTATTACCAATCTAGGCAGCATATTAAAAATCACAGACACTACTTTGCCAACAAAGGTCTGTCTAGTCAAAGCTATGGTTTTTCCAGTAGTCATGTATGAATGTGAGAGTTGGACCATAAAGAAAGCTGAATGTCAAAGAATTGATGCTTTTAAACTGTGGTGTTGAAGAAGACCCTTGAGAGTCCCTGTGACTGCAGGGAGATCAAGCCTGTCAATACTAGAGGAAATCAGTCCTGAATATTCATTGGAAGGACTGATGCTGAAACTGAAATTCCGATACTTTGGCCACCTGATGCAAAGAATTGACTCATTGGGAAAGACCCTGATGGTGAGCAAGATTGAAGGCAGGAGGAGAAGGGGATGACAGAGGATGAAATGGTTGGAAGGCATCACAGACTGGATGGACATGAGTTTGAGTAAGCTCTGGGAGCTGGTGATGGACAGGGAAGCCTGGCGTCCTGCAGTGCATGGGGTTGCAAACAGTCGGACATGATAGGGCAACTGAACTGACTGACTGAACATACTTGGAGGCTGTAAATTATAGAAGAGTACACGGTTACCTATTGCTGCATGACACACTATAACACAGATGGTTAAACATTTATTTAATTAAATTGCATTATTCAGTGATTCAGAAATTGGCAAGAGTACAGCAGAGAAACACTGACACTGTTTAATGTTTCAAGTCTCAACTAAGATGACTTTATCAACAGATGTATGAAACAATTCGTTAAATTTCAGTATATTTGTATGTCAAACGTTCTCAGAAAAATAAAAACAAAAGGACACACATAACATATTATGGATGGCTGTATGTTAGTCTTTGCAAACTATTCTCATATAAGGAGAAAGGGCAGTGACTAGACAAAATTGTGAGTTTTAAGTCATCTTTCTAATTCCACGTCCAAATCAATGTTAGACTTCTGTTTAATTGTTGATTTCATTCCTCAACCCTATCTATAGGAAATTTTCTCAACAGAAAATTCCTCCAGGTTTTTTTCTAATGAGTAACTTTGGGCACTGTCTCTAAGGCCAAAATGATTTCTTCTGCTGCTAAAATATTTCTGATCCCAAAAGAGATAAATATTGATAACACTCAGCTTCTAAACTACATTTTCTTTCCCTGGTCTCATCAATGTATGCCAAGGCCCTGGATTCTTTGTTCTTTCCCATCTACTCAGCAATAGCACTGGATAGAATGAATATTTCTAAGGTCACCGTTTATAGAGATTAGGGAAGCCAGAAGCAGGAGCTGAAGACATCATTTGGCAAATGGAGTAATGGGATCAGCCTTCCAAGTGGACCATAGAGAGTTCAAGTTCTGCACTTGATGGACTGCATAACGTTTTGTGTATCTGTTTCCAATGTGGTACATAAATCAAACCATCTGTAGAATATATTAAAATGTTAAAGTGCTACTGTAGAACTGTGTAGTTGGGAGTTAAATATGTAAGTCTAGAGTTAGGAAAATAAGTTGAAATTAAAGGTATAGTTAGAGAATTATATCTTTATATATCTATAAATAAAAGAAGAACTAGAAGACAGAGAAGAGGAGATGCACAAAAGTGGATAATAAGGAGGAAGAGCAGTAACCAGCCAAGCAGATTGGAAAGGAGTCAACATGGTGGGTCTCCTGAATGCAGATTTTTTAAAATTAAAATATAATTGCTTTAAATGTGTTTTAATTAGAATATAATTGCTTTACAATGGACTTCCCTGGTGGCTCAAAGAGTAAAGCATCTGCCTGCAATGTAGCAGACCCGGGTTCAATCCCTGGGTTGGGAAGATCCCCTGGAGAAGGAAATGGCAACCCACTCCAGTATTCTTGCCTGGAACTCCGATGGATGGAGGAGCCTGGTAGGCTACAGTCCACGGGGTTGCAAAGAGTCGGACATGACTGAGCAACTTCACTTTCACTTTCTTTCACAATGTTGTGTTAGTTTCTGCTGTACACAAATGTGAATAAGCTATATGTATGCACATATCCCCTCAAACTTTGTTTCAGATGCTGATGGCATGGATGACAATGACGTGGATTTTAGTTACTAGAGAATAGGAACAGTGAAGCACGTTAATCTGCTGATGAAACATGAAACTAACCGGAAGTGAGTTGATTAGAGAAATCTCAAAAAGGATAACAATTTAAAAGGTGAGAAAGGGTCTGAAATGAAGGACATTTTATAGGAAATAAAATTTCTAGCCGTGGGTCTAAAGTTGATGGATGAAGGAATTAGACGGATCAATGTTTCCAACCCATGTTGCTAGGGCAATATTTTGTTGGTAAAAACTTTTATTCTTAAAATGGAGAGGACTTCTAGGGGAAGACAATGTATCGTCCTCTCCTGCCTTCACTTTTCAATAATCAATTTATTCATTTTCTGACAAATACCGTATTTAGCATTCCAAGTACTAGAGATACGTAAGAGGGGAAAACATTGTTAGGGAGACCAACATTAACTAAATAACTTAAATATTTAAACAAAATAAATGTGATTACATCCTCCATATTACAACTTCAGCAATTGACCAAGGTGCCATGAAAGCCTAGAAAGGAAGGGTTGTCTTTGTCAAAGAGGCCATGGAAGACTTTCCTAAGAAAGTCACCAATAGAGCCAAGGTTAGAAGGATGAGCAAGAGCTGACTCAGCAATGAGAAGGAACATGGTCCATACGAGGCAATGCACTGCAGACAGTGTTGCTGGGAGCAGATGATAACGGACTGTGGTGTGAGATGAAGCTGGTGACATGAAGCTCAAAACCAAATGAGCTTTGTCAGATATGGTAGGGTTTTTCATATATAAGTGATATGATATGGTATTTATCTCTTTCTGATTTACTTCACCTTTTTTGCTGTTTAGTCACTCAGTCGTGTCTGACTCTTTGCAGCCCCATGAACTGCAGCATGCCAGGCTTCCCTGTCCTTCACTATCTCCCAGAGTTCACTCATACTTATGTCCATTGTGTCGGTGATGCCATCCAACCATCTCATCCTTACTTCACCTAGTATGATGATATATATAAGTTTATATAACACATCTTCTTTACCCATTCATCTGTCCGTGGACTTTTAGGTTGTGTCTATGTTTTGACTGTTGTAAATAGTGCTGCTGCTATGAACATAGGGGTGCATGTATCTTTTTGAATCAGAGTTTTGTCTGAGTATATGCCCAGGAGTGGAAATGCTGAATCATACATGCTATAGCAGCTCTATTTTTAGTTTTTTGAGAAACCTTCATATGGTTTTTCATGGTGGTTATACCAGCTTACGTTCCCATCTACAATGTAGGACAATTCTCTTTTCCCCATACCCTCCTCAAAATTTGTTATTTGTAGATTTTTTAACAATGGCCATTCTGACCAGTGTGAGGTGATACCTCATTGTAGTTTTAATCTACATTCCTCTAATAATTATAGTGGTTTCAGGTGTACAGCATAGTAATTCAGTATTTTTACAGATTATGCTTCATTAAAAGTTATTTCAGGATAATGTAATTCTTTGTGCTACACAATATATCCTTGTTGCTTACCTATTTTATTTTCTTCATTTTCTTTTTTAAACTTTTTATTTTATGTTGCACTAAGAAATGGCAACCCACTCCAGTATTCTTGCCTGGAGAATCCCATGGACGGAGGAGCTTGGTGGGCTACAGTTCACGGGTTGCAAAGAGTCAGACACCACTGAGTGACTTCACTTTATAGCCTATTAACAATGTTGTAATAGTAAAAATGGACAGTAAACAGACTCAGCCATAAATACCCTTGTGTCCATTCTCCCCCAAATTCTCATCACATCCAGGCTGCCACATATTGAACAGAGTTCCATGGGTAGAAACCATTTTTTAAATAAAGAAGTGACATGATGAGATTTTATTTATTATAAAAAAAAGATCACTCTGACCACAGTATGGAGAACGTATTGGATGGGGCAAGATCCATGTTAAAATAGTTAGGAGGATAACTTTTCTCCAGCCAATCACAAACCTTGAACTAGAATAGTCAGTGTGAGGGGGGGTGGGAGTATTTATTGAGCCCCTTTTTTGTGCCAGGCACTGAGCTAAGTACTGAAATGTTCTTTCTGCCTTGAAAGACTCGTGGTCTTGAGAAGAAAACAGATTCACAAGCAAGTAGTTAAGTACCAATCACACAAAATTTTATTAAGGAAACTTTCATGCCTCATAACTACAGGACGTCTCTGTTGTTTCTTTCGTTCTCTTACCTAGATGTCTCCTTAATTGGACCATCTTTGTGAGGTACAGCCCTTGTCCTCCCCATTGCTATTTTAGTTGTTTATCCATCCCTCACATTGGTAGTATAAGTAAAGCCCATTGCCAAGAGAAAGGATGCAAGGTTCTAGCTAACTGTAGTGAATCCTCTTCATGCTGATTCTTTTTCTGTAGCCCATCAAGACCTGAAATGAACTGCAGCAAGAACCCTGACTTTGTCCTCTCAGGACTGTCCCGTGACCCAGACAAGCCACAGCTCCTTTTTGGTCTCTTCCTGGCCCTCTACTTGCTGAGTCTCTTAGGAAACTCACTACTGCTGCTGGCTATTGGCGCTGACATCCACCTCCACAGCCCCATGTACTTCTTCCTCAGCCAGCTCTCCCTGGTCAACCTCTGCTTCACTACCACCACAGCCCCCAAAATGCTGGAGACTTTGTGGACCAGCAACAGATCGACCTCATTCTCTGAGTGTCTGGCCCAATTAAATTTCTTTGCAGTTTTTGCTGATATGGACAATCTGCTTTTGACAGCCACAGCTATCAGCCGCTATGCTGCCATCTGCCATCCCCTGCACTACCCACTCCTAATGATTCCTTGCAGATGTGCACTGCTGGTGGGTGGGTCATGGGGAGTGGCCCACTCTGTCTCTCTTGTCCATGCCCTGTTGCTATCCCAGTTCTCATTCTATAATAATCAAGAAATTCCCCACTTTTTCTGTGCTTTTGGACCACTCTTTAGACTTTCCTGCTCTGATACCCACCTCAGTGAGGACCTGATGATGGTTCTGACAGGACTCTTAGGAATTGTTCCTCTCCTCTGCATCATAAGCTCCTATGCCCATATTTTCCTTGCTGTAGCTCAGGATCCATCAGCACAGGGCAAACAGCACAGGGCAAACAGCACCTGGCCACATGCAGCTCCCACCTCTCCACTGTCATCCTCTTCTACAGCTCAGTCTTTGCCACCTACCTGAAGTCCCCGTCAGCTTCTCATGCCTCTGGGGAGCTGGTGCTGCTATCATGTATGCCCTGGTAACCCCCACTCTCAATCCTTTCATTTATAGTCTAAGAAATAAGGATGTGGAGAGTTCCCTGAAAAAGGTTCTGGGCATAGAGTTCATAGCATTGGGAATAATTCCAAGAAACAAGTGTTTTGGGGAAAAAAAATCACACTTTTCACCACCACACTGATAAAGTGAGTCAATTAACACCAAGGCTATTGCACAGTACAGATATGCTATAGCATAAAGAACACTAAATAGAAATAGGAGAACTACTTTTTAGAACCCACTTTAACTGCTAGCTCTACGTTTATATATTATGTATTATCTATATTATTATATCAAAATGTATCAGTAATATCTCAAAGTGAAATTGTTAGTCACTCAGTCATGGCCAACTCTTTGTGACCCATGGACTGTAGCCCATCAAGCTTCTCTTGTTCATGGAATTCTCCAGGCAAGAATACTAGAGTGAGTTGCCATTCCCTTCTCCAGAGGATCTTTCTAACTCAAGAATCGAATCTGGGTCTCCTGCATTTGCAGGCAGTCTGATCCACTAGGGAAGCCCTCTTCAGGTTGTGGTGGTTTAGTCACTAAGTCATGCAGGACTGTTGCAACCCCATGGACTGTAGCCCTCCAGGCTCCTCTGTCTGTGATATTCTTCAGGCAAGAATACTGGAGTGGGTTGCCATTTCCTTCTCATATATACAAATATATACGAATACCATAAATATTATATATAACTAGGTATATTAGCTAAAAATAGTATACTTAAGAGTGGATTGGATGAGCTGTTCTTTAAAGTTGACTTCTAACACTAATAGTATTGAAGCTTAGTCATCTGTTCTCATCACTACCACCATTTTGACCATCATTTCCATGGCTATCACTGGTTTAATAATGAAGATTCTCACCATCAGCTTTACTATAGTCAGTATCATCTTTTTGTCATTAGAATTATGTTACAAATTTCTATCTTCAGCTCTTTCCCCATCAATACTGCCAGTATCATCACCATGAATAAGAGAGTGGAAACTGGTTCTATGCATTTTTTCATTTTTAATGCCTCATTTTTCAGAATCTTCTATTTATTTGTGTTTTTGTGCTATGTTGATAATTGTGGGAAGTATCATAATAGCATGGTGGATATGTTTTATAAAAATGTCTTCATAAATTTGAGAGCATAATAAATATTTACATTTTAAATAAATGATTGCATAGTTTATATAACACAATACATACACAATGTCTAAAACTTTCTTTAAATTATTCCAGAAAAAAAGGAATTATAGATATTTGGCACAATATTGGCAAAATGTTGATGTCAAAGCAGGATGATAGCTACAAGAGGGTTTTTACACCACTGTCTGCATTTTTCTGAGTGTTTAAAAATTTTCTACATTAAACATTAAAAAAGTAAAGTGTGTTCAGCTTTAAATATTTTTTAAATATCAATGTCTTTAGGCACAGCAATCAATCCATAAAGAATGTATCAAGGTAAATTCTGAATATAAATAATGCTTTTATAGAAAAAAATTAAATACAACTAAAAATTCCCAATGATAAATGTTTATTTTGTAATTCTCCAGACCAGACTATTGGAGTGGGTAAGCTTTCCCTTCTCCAGGGTATCTTCCCAACCCAAGGATCAAACCCAGGTCTCCCACATTGCAGGTGGATTCTTTACCAGCTGAGGACACTAATTTAATAATACATTACAATATCAAACAACAATGCAAAAACCACAATTATTTTGGCACCAAAGATACAGCAGAGTTTCCCCAATGGCCCAGCAGGTAAGGAAACTGCCTACAAAGCAGGAAATGCAGGTTTGATCCCTAGGTCGGAAAGACCCCTGGAGGAGGGCATGACAACGCACTCCAGTGTTCTTGTTGGGAAAATCCCATGGACAGAGGAGACTGCTGGGTCCATTGGGGCCTAAAGGGCCAGACGTGACTTGAGCAACTGAACACAAATGATACAGCAAGAAGCGAAGATACTTTGGAGAGACAAGTCTCATTCTCTTCGAGAGAAGTATGAATTTTTGGGACCCCAAAATTAAAGAAAATATTTTAACGTTATTACTAACCGTGAAGAGTCAGATTTAGAAAGAACGAAAGCAATACTACTTCTCCCTCTTCCTTTTTTTTTTTTTTCCATAGAACCACAGTAATAAATTAGTAGAATATTTAAAAGATGATCATCTTTCTGTATGGATCCATGGGATATGACTGGCACTCATTCCTTAACTGTCATTGCCCAATTTCCTAGCATTTTATACAAAGTTTTTCCAGGGTATTCCCCAAGATGAGAAAGTATATCCATATCTCTGTCCCAGGAAATGAAAGGTAATTTAAGAATTCCTGAGGCCCTTGAAACTGTACTGTCTATGGTTCTGAAACTGAGAAAGAAACAAAATAAGGAAAGAAAATAGGACCAATGAAAAAAATAGAACTCAAGATAGGAATTCTCTGAGGAGAATTATCTTATATTGCAAGTATAGAAAGGTAAATTGTTTATTCTTTCAATAATCCTCCCAAACCCCAGGGACACCCTCTCACAGGGTTTGAGTATCTAAAGACCTGTGGATCATGAAAGACAGGCAAAATTTTAGAAAGAAGAGGTTTCAGCAGATGAAGACCTTATACTGTAATTCCAATATAAACTATCATGTCAAATACTTTTCTACTCTATTCAATCAAAGTTTTTTCTACTATTTACTTTTCAGGAATGTCAACCTGAGAAGCCTTCTTAACTGTAGATTTGAACAATCAGGCAGGAGAATAGACCAGGAGACAGGCTGGAGAGTTGCCCATATTTTCCATTTTCCTGCCTATATTAAATTTACATGCCAAGGATTTAGAGCTGAATTCCTATCTTATGATGGATATTGTGTTTGTGGATTATGAAGACTTTTTTCTAGCTACATTTTTATTGCCATATCTCTAGATATTTTTCAAAGTAAATATATAGTTGATAAATATTCAGGATGCAGTGGGATAAGTATTTAGTACAGAAAGTCTCATTGCTCTTTTCTTTAAATGTTAGGAAAAAGTTTTTTACCCCAAGTGAATTTTTGATACAATTTTGTTTTGTAAGTAGAGAACCAAAAGCAGTGCTTATCATATGTGTATCATAAGCAAGAATGATTAAGTTTAACTATATACAATATATACATGGCTATCAAGGAAAGTTACTCTTAATTCCTTAAAGCCAGCCTTCAATAAACATGCATTAACATTAAATAATTGGGATTTCTAGAAATGTTCCCTACTAAATTCACTTTTTTATTCTAGTCACAGCATATCTTTGTCTTCTTCTTTCATGAGTTTCCCAAATATTGAATGATTCCTTTTAATAGCAAGCACTCTAATGTTAACATCTTCATTCAGAGTTCTTTATAGCTCTTATTATTTCCTCACTGTCCATTTTTCTTAGGTTAAAAACCCTTCAAATGATTTTGTACTAACTCAAGAGACAGTAGTGTGGTGGAGAGCTTAATAATTTACCCTCTGTTAGATCTTAGGATGATAAAAGACAAGTCTTTATCAGAGAAGGTGGTAGGCTGGCAATTTGTTCTGAATCCCTGGAAAAAAGAAAAGATTTTCTCTTGAAAAGATGTATATATATATGTATATATATACATATATATACATTTGAAAAGATATGTCAAATAAAAAACAAAAGTGTTTGAGTAACAGTCCATAAATAGCATACAATGTTAATATTTAATAATCTAGTGGTCCAAATATTGTATAAACTGCGCTTCTGAGACTATTTAAAACGTGACTGCTCTACCTCTAAATTGTCTAGATGGGAAATCCTCAGCTGCAGAACACTGGTTCCCATCAGAGATAGCATTCCATATGTTATTTTTTCTCTTTCAAGTGATGCTGAGTCAAACATCAGTCACAGAATTTCTCCTGGGAGTGACAGACATCCAAGAACTGCAGCCTGTTCTCTTTGTGGTTTTTCTTGCAACTTACTTTGTCAGCTTGGCTGGAAATGGAGCCATCCTCATGGTTGTCATCTCTGATTCAAGACTCCATTCTCCTATGTATTATTTCCTGGGAAACCTGTCATGTCTAGATATCTGCTATTCCACAGTGACTCTGCCAAAGATGCTGGAGAACTTCCTCTCTACCCACAAAACAATTTCTTTCTTGGGATGCATAAGCCAGCTTCATTTCTTCCATTTCCTGGGCAGCACTGAGTCCATGTTGCTAGCCATGATGGCCTTTGACTGCTTTGTGGCTATCTGCAAACCATTTTATTATACTCTTATCATGAGTCATCAGTTCTGTATCCAGATGGCTGTCACTATCTGTGTCATTGGTTTTTCTCCATGCCCTGCTGCACTCAATAATGACCTCTCGCTTAAACTTCTGTGGTTCCAACCGTATTCATCAATTCTTCTGTGACGTTAAGCCATTGTTGGAGTTGGCCTGTGGGAACACTGAGCTCAATGAGTGGCTGCTCAATACTGTCACAGGCACCATTGCCACGGGTTCATGCTTTCTAACATTCCTGTCCTATTTCTATATTATTATCTATCTTTTCTTTAAGACCCACTCTTGCAGCATGCTTCATAAAGCACTGTCTACGTGTGCCTCCTACTTCTTGGCAGTTATTCTTTTCCACATCCCTGGTATTTTTGTTTACATTCATCCTGCCTCAAGCAGCTCCATGGACCAGGATCAGATTATTGCCGTTATGTACCGTGTGGTCACTCCGATGCTAAATCCACTGATCTATACTTTGAGGAACAAGGAAGTAAAAGGGGCCTTGAGGAGGGTGATGTGAAGGAGGCTCTTCCTTGAAGATATCTGAAGAACTCTTCAGAGGCATAAACAAATAGGTAAAGAGAAACTGGAGATAGTGAGTTTATACTGCTTCTCAAATTGTTTACTCTTTGTAAAACAGAGTGCACATGTGCTAAGTTGCTTCAGTTGTGTCTGACTCTTTGCGACCCTTGGACTGTACCTTATTGGGCTCCTTTGTCCATGGGATTCTCCAGGCAAGAATACTGGAGTGGGTAGCCATTTCCTCCTCCACGGGGTCTTCCTGACTCAGGGATTGAACTCACGTCTCTTATGTCTCCTGCATTAGCAGGTGGGTTCTTTACCACTAGTTCCACATGAGAAGCCTATGAAACAGAAGGAATAGTACAAAGAAAAGGTACACGAAAAAGCCCAGTAAGTTGTGTTCAACAGTGCATTCCTAGGGAATATAAGGGAAATTTGAACAAATGTACACTATTCATGGAATCTTAAAGTTGAATTTGTTTGGGACATATTGGTTGATACAACTGATCTGTCATGTTTGTGCTCTTCAAAAAAATCAGGTACAGAAATTTGCCTCAGTTGCTCATACATTGTATAGCTGGAAAGTGCTTAGGCCAGTTTATCTGTGTGTTTCCTGCAAGTTAACATATTATAATGTTAACAATAAAATTATTATGCCATCATATTTTAAGGATTTGAGTTTAGGATCATGAGCACAAGTGGAAAAGTAAATATTAACTCACACATGAGTGAAAGGACATTTTTAATCAGTATGTCATGATTTCTTTTTCTCTCAGCAGGGAGGCAAGTAATTAAAACAAATATTGCTGTTAGTTATAGTTAACAGAGGTAAAGTAACCACTGGTTTATCTGAAGAGTTTTGTGAATCTACTGCAAAGATGTATTATAAGTCAACTGACAACCTGTCAAACATTCCTATAAAATATTGTCAAAAGTATAGTCAGTTTGAAATAAATCTCAGGAATACATTTTTAGCTTTTAGCGTGTTATTTTCCCCTCAATTTTAGGTCATTAATATTGAGCTTCTAAACTTTCCCTATCATTTATTTTGTTCTTTGATTTCTATACTTGTTTTCAAAGTTTGTAATGTGATATAATATGATGTAATTCCAGTAAAATATAAAGAGTTCATCAAAACTTTGTCTTGCTTTCCTTACCTGTCACCACGCTATACTAAGTGAAAGTTATTAAATAATAATTGCTGAAGTATGTTTGGAGGCTAATAGACAAGAATTACTATGTTCCTCACTTTCTAAGTTCCTAGATGTGCCACTGAATATGAAACCATGGTGGCTGCCAATACTTACAACTATTTAGAGATACAGAATTCCCCGCCATCCAGTGTTTAGGACTCCATATATTCCCTGCCGAAAGCACAAGTTCAGTTCCTTATTGGGGAACTAAGATCCCACAAAACAGGTAACACAGTCAATAAATTAAAAATAGGAATAATAAATAAAATAGAGATACAGACAGATAAGAGAAGACTATAAAATGATATTTTGAGGTCATGCATGGACTGCTCAAATTTTTTACATTCACTTTTGTAAACCCAAGAAATTTGATTCTAACCTTCCTTACATCTTCCAACTCTACCTTCTTTGGTCTCTTGATTCCAATTTTGTTTATAAAAGAATGTGTGTGGGAGAAGGCATCTTACATCCTGCACTATCTCAGACAGAATTTCTATTGAACAGAATTTTTGAAATAATCCAAGCTTCATAGAGGCTGTAACCTGTAGAGGAGCACATGATTACCTATTGCTTTGTGACACACTGTCACCCTAAACACAGATGGTTAAACACCTATTTAACTGAACTGCATTTTTCAGTGATTCAGAAATTGGGGAAAGTACAACAGAAAAGCAATGACTCTATTTAACGTTTCAGGTCTCAACTGAGATGACTTTATCAACAGATGAATGAAATAATTTGTTAAAATTCAATGTATTTGTATGGCAAATGTTCTCAGAACAATAAAAATAAAAAGACGCATATAATGTGTTATGACTGTATGGCAGTCTCTTTGAGCTATTCTTATATTAGGAGGCAGGGCAGTGACAAACAGGAATTGTGAGTTTTAAGTAATCTTCCTGATTTTATGTCCAAATCAGTGATAGACTTCTGTTTATTGATATTATTCCTCAGCCCTATTTATAGGAAATTTTCTCAAGAAAAAATTCCTCCAGGTTTTTCTCTAATGAGTAACTCTGGGAACTGATCTCTAAGGCCAGAATGATTTCTTCCTCAAAATCCTTCTGGTCACAAGACAGATAAAGATTGATAATGCTCGGCTTCTAAAGTTCATTATTTTTACCTGGTCTCATCAATGTATTCCAAGGCCCTGGCTTCTTTGCTCTTTCCCATCTACTCACCAATATCACTGGATAGAATGGGTAATTCCAAGGTCATTGTTTATAGAGATTGGGGTAGCCAAAGGCAAGTGTTGAAGATGTCATTTGGCAAATGGAAGAATGAGATCAGCTTTCAAAGTGTACGATAGAGAGTTCAAGTTCTGCAGTTGGTGGACTGCATAAGGTTGACAGTCTATTTGATTTGTGTATCTCTTTCCAATTCAGTATGTAAACTAAGCCAGCTGAAAGAAAATATCTAAATGGTTAAGACAGCTACTGTATGTAGAACTATCTAGTTGGAAGTTAAATATATAAGCCAGAGTTAGGAAAATAAGTTGAAATTAAAAGTATAATTTGAGAGTTATCTGTTTATAGATATATAAAGCACAGAACTAGAAGACAGAGAAGAGGAGATGCACAAAAGTAGATAATAAGGAGGAAGAGCACTAACCAGCCAAGGAGACAGGAAAGGAGTCAACATGGTGGCTCTCCTGAATGCAGTTTTTTTTTTTTTATTGGAGTATAATCGCTTTACAATGTTGTGTTAGTTTCTGCTGTACAGCAACATAAATCAGCTACATGTATACACTTATCTTTTCAAAATTTGTTTCAGATGCCGATGGCATGGATGCTGATGGCATGGACATTAGTAATAGAGGGTAGACACAGTGACCCTGTTAAGCTGCTGATGAAATTAATAATTAAGAAATTATTAATGTGATGAATATATTATGAACTTCGGCAAAATGAAACACAGTTGAAAGGTGGACAAAGTAGATTGCATTGTAATGGTAATTAGAAAGCTTGGATAGATGTTGGATTGCATATAGATATTCCTTGGATGAAGCAGATACAATACTACTACTAAAGCAGAGAGCAAGAAGTGAAGAAGACACACACTGGAGATATTGGAGATATCAGCCTCATTCTCCTAGGGAGAAGTGTGAGGTCTGGGATACCAAAATAAAAGAAAATATTTGAGTGTTAATACCAACAGTAGGAGAGTCCTGGTGGTCCAGTGGTTAAGAATCTGCCTGCCAATGCAGGGGACACAGGTTTGATTACTGGTCTGGGAAGATCTTATATGCTGCTGAGCAGCTAATCCCATGCACCGCGACTCTTGATCCCAAGCTCTAGAGCCTGCGAACCACAACTACTGAAGCCCCCATCCTCTAGAGTCCATGCTCTGTAACCCGAGACGCCATGACATTGAGGAGCCCGTGCACCACAATTAGGGAGTAGCCTGGGCTCACCACAGCTGGAGAAAGGCCGTGCATAGCAGTGAAGACTCACTTCGGCCAAAAATAAACAAATAAAATTTTTTTTAAAAAACACCAACAGTGACGTGTCAGACTCAGAAGGAACAAAAGCAATACCGCTTCTCGTCATTCCTCTCTTTTGTATTCCATAGAACCACAGTAATAAATGAGTAGAATACCGAAACGATAATCATCTTTCTGTGCAGATCAATAGCATGTGACCGGCGCTCATTCCTTAACTGTCATTGCCCAATTTCCTTCCATTTTATATAGAATACTCCCAGAACAGTCCCCAAGATGAGAAAGTGTATCCATAGCTCTGTCCCAGGAAGTGAAAGATAATTTTAGAGAGTGCAATACTAAGGGAAGTAAGTCAGAGAAGGAGAAATATCACATGATATCCTTTGTATGTGGACTCTCAAAGGAAATGATACACATGAACTTAATTGTGGGACAGAAAAAGACCCACAAACCTAGAAAGTGAACTTACAGGTACCAGGGGAAGGGATAGTTAAGGACTTTGGTATGGTCATGTACACACTGCTATATTTAAAAATGTATAACCAACAAGAACCCATTGTATAGCACATGGAACTCTCTCAGTGTTATGTACTGGCCAGGATGCAAGGGGAATTTGGAAGGGAAGAATGGATACATTTCCATGTATGACCTGAGTCTCTTCACTCTTCTTGTGAAACTAACACAACATTGTTAATTGGCTATGTGCCAATTAAAAATAGAAGGCTTAAAGTTTGGGGAAAAAAAAAGAAAATGTAGGCCATTGAGACCTATACTGTCTGTGATTCTTAAACTAAGAAAGAAGAACAGTATGGAAAGAAAATAGGAAAGATGGGAAAAACAAAAATAGAACTCAAGATAGGACTTCCCCAAGGAGAATTCTCTCATACTGCAGGTATAGAAAGATCCTCCCAAACCCCAGGGACATTCTCTCTCAGGGTTTGTCTGAAGATCTGTGCAACATAAAAGACAGGCAGAATTTCAGAAAGAAGAGGTTTGGGAAGATGAAGAGCTTATATACTCAGTCTCAATATAAGTTGTCACTTCAAGTATATTTTTACTCTTTATTTTTCTTAATGTTTTTCGATTATTTACTCTATAGGAGTGTCCACCTGGTAAGCTTTCTTAGCGGTGAATTTGAACACTCAAACAGGTAGGAGAATGAGCCAGGAGACAAGCTCGAGAGTTGCACTTATTGTCTATCTTCTTGCGAGTATTCAAGTTGAATGCCCAGGATTCAAGGCTAGTTTCCTATCTTATGATGGCCCCTCCTTTGTGTTTGTGGAATATGAAGGCTCTTTACTACCTACATTTTTATTGCCTTTCTCTAAGTGTTCTCCAGAGTAAATATGTGATTTTTAAATATTCAGGATGCAGTGAAATAAATCATTTGGTACATAAAGTCTGTTTACTATTATCTTTAGATGTTAGGAAATGGTTCTCTTCCCCAAGGATTTTTTAAACAGTTTTGTTTTGAGGGTAGAGAACCAAAAATGATGTTTGGCATATCATGCCTCTCTTAACCAGGAGTGATAAAGTTTAATAATATACAAAACATACATGGTTATCGAGGAAAGCTACTCTGAACACCTGGAAGCCAGGCTTCAATAAAGGTGAATTAATGGTTAGATATTTACTCAACATTTTTTCTAGCTATAAGGGTGAGAATCCCAGGGGATTGCTAGAAATGTTCCCTACTCAATTCACTTTTGAATTCTAGTCACATCAAATCGTTTTCTTCTCCTTTCAAGGATTTCCCAAACTTAAAATGTTTCCTTGTTATAGAAAGCATTCCACGGTTTGCATCTCTATTTCAATTTCCTTAGAGCTCTTACTGTTCTCTCCTTGTTGATTGCTCTTAGGTAAATCAAATGAGTTCTTACTTTGTTAAGATAAAGCAGCGAAGTGGAGTATTTAAAAATTTACTTTCTGTTAGATCTTAGGATGATAAAACACAAGTGTTATTAGAGAAGATGGTAGGCTGGCAACATGCTCTGAATCCCTGGAAGAAAGAAAAATATTGATAAATCTAACTTTTAAAAAGTGTCCTGATGAGATGGATGAAACTGGAGCCGATTATACAGAGTGAAGTAAGCAAGAAAGAAAAACACCAATACAGTATACTAACACATATATATGGAATTTAGGAAGATGGCAATGACGACCCTGTATGCAAGACAGGAAAAAAGACACAGATGTGTATAACGGACTTTTAGACTCAGAGGGAGAGGGAGATGGTGGGATGATTTGGGAGAATGGCATTCTAACATGTATACTATCATGTAAGAATTGAATCTCCAGTCTATGTCTGACGCAGGATACAGCATGCTTGGGGCTGGTGCATGGGGATGACCCAGAGAGATGTTATGGGGAGGGGGGCGGGAGGGGGGTTCATGTTTGGGAACGCATGTAAGAATTAAAGATTTTAAAATTTAAAAAATAAAAAATAAAAAAAATTTTAAAAAGCGTTTGAGTAATGGTCCACAAACACCATGTAACTTTAATATTTAATAATCTAGTTGTCCAAATATTGTAAAACCTGTGATGCTGGAACTATTTAAATAGCAATGCTCTCTCTCAAAATATTATTGTCTGGGTGAAAAAATTCTCAGCAGGATAACTCTGGTTCCCATCAGAGATCGCATTACATATATTATTTTGTCTTTTCTTTCAAGTGATGCTGAATCGAACATCAGTCACTGAATTTCTCCTCCTGCCAGTGACAGACATCCAAGTACTGCAGCCTGTTCTCTTTGTGGTTTTCCTTGCAATTTACATTGTCAATCTGGCTGCGAATGGAGCCATCCTGAGGGTTGTCATCTCTGATCCAAGACTCCATTCTCCTATGTATTTTTTCCTAGGAAACCTGTCATGTCTGGATATCTGCTTCTCCACAGCGAGTCTGCCAAAGATGATGGAGAACATCCTCTCTACACACAAAGCAATTTCTTTCTCAGGATGCATAAGCCAACTTCATTTCTTCCACTTCATGGGCAGCACTGAGTCCATGTTGCTGGCCTTGATGGGCTTTGACCGCTTTGTGGCTATCTGCAAACCACTTCATTATACTCTGATCATGAATCCTAAAGTCTGTATCCAGATGGCTCTCACTGTCTGGATCATTGGTTTTTTCCATGCCCTGCTGCACTCAGTAATGACCTCTCGGTTAAACTTCTGTGGTTCCAACCATATTCATCACATCCTCTGTGATGTTAAGCCGTTGCTGGAGTTGGCCTGTGGGAACACTGAGCTCAACCAGTGGCTGGTCAACACTGTCACAGGCACCATTGCCACGGGTTCATGCTTTCTAACATTCCTGTCCTATTTCTATATTATTATCTATCTTTTCTTCAACACCCATTCTTGCAGCATGCTTCATAAAGCACTGTCTACTTGTGCCTCCCACTTCTTGGTAGTTGTTACTTTCTTCGTCCCTGGTGTCTTTGTTTACATTCATCCTGCCTCAAGCAGCTCCATGGACCAGGATCAGATCAGTGCCATTATGTACAGTGTGGTCACTCCTGTGCTAAACCCACTGATCTATACTTTGAGGAACAAGGAAGTAAAGGGGGCCTTGAGGAGGGCGATGTGAAGGAGGCTCTTCCTTGAAGATATCTGAAGAACTCTTCGGAGGCATGAATAAACAGGTAATGAGAAACTGGAGATAGCGAGTTTATACTTCTCAAATTCTTTACTCTTTGTGAAACAGAGTGCACGTGTGCTAAGTTGCTTCAGTTGTGTCTGACTCTTTGCAACGCTTAGACTGTACCTTATTGGGCTCCTTTGTCCATGGGATTCTCCAGGCAAGAATACTGGAGTGGGTAGCCATTTCCTCCTCTAGGGGGTCTCCTGACTCAGGGATTGAACCCACGTCTCTTATGTCTTCTGCATAAGCAGGAGGGTTCTTTACCACTAGTCCCACCTGAGAAGCCTATAAAACAGAAGGAATAGTATAAAGAAAAAATAAATGAAAAAGCCCAGTAAGTTGTGTTCAACAGCGCATTTCTAGGGAATATAAGGGAAATTTGAATAAATGTACACTATTCATGGAATCTTAAAGTTGAATTTGTTTGGGACATATTGGTTGATATAACTGATCTGTCATGTTTGTGCTCTTCAATAAAATCAGGTACAGAAATTTGCCTCAGTTACTCATACATTGTATAGCTGGAAAGTGCTTAGGCCAGTTTATCTGTGTGTTTCCTGCAAGTTAACATATTATAATGTGAACAATAAAATTATTATGCCATTATATTTTAAGGATTTGAATTTAGGATCATGGGCACAAATGGAAAAGTAAATATTAACTCACACATGAGTGAAAGGACATTTTTAATCAGTATGTCGTGATTTCTTTTTCTCTCAGCAGGGAGGCAAGTAATTAAAACAAATATTGCTGTTAGTTATAGTTAACAGAGGTACATTAACCAATGGTTTATCTGAAGAGTTTTGTGAACTCTGACTGCAATGATGTATTATAAGTCAACTGACAACCTGTCAACGATTCCTGTAAAATATTTTCAAAAGTATAGTCAGTTTGAAATAAATCTCAGGAATACATTTCTAGCTCTTAGCATGTTATTTTCCCCTCAAGTTTTGGTCATGAATATTGAGTTTCTAAACTTTCCCTATCATTTATTTTGTTCTTTGATTTCTATACTTATTTTCACAGTTTGTAATGTGAATAATATAATGTAATTTTAGTGAAATATAAAGAATTCCTCAAAAATTTGTCTTGCTTTCCTTACCTGTCACCAAGCTATGCTAAGTGAAAGTTATTAAATAATAATTGCTGAAGTTGTTTGGAGGCTAAAGACAAGAATTACTATGTTCCTCACTTTCTAAGTTCCTAGATGTGCCGCTGAATATGAAACCATGGTGGGTGCCAATATTTACAACTGTTTAGAGATACAGAATTCCCCAGGGTCTAGTGTTTAGGACTCCATATTTTCCCTCTCAAAGGCACAGGTTCAATTCCTGGTTGGGGAACTAAGATCCCACAAAACAGGTAACACAGTCAATAAATTAAAAGTAGGAATAATAAATAAATAAAGTAGAGATACAGACAGATAAGACAAGGCTATAAAAGAATATTTTGAGGTCACGCATGTTCTGCTCAAATTTTTTACATTCACTTTTGTAAACCTAAGAAATTTCGTTCTAACTTTACTCACATGATTCTTCCATCTTCCAACTCTACCTTCTTTGGTCTCTTGATTCCAATTTTGTTTATAAAAGAATGTGTGTGGGAGAAGGCATCT